>NC_057801.1:675573385-675723000 GCF_018294505.1 Triticum aestivum
CAGTCGGACGTCAGGGCGACATCACAGAAAAGGGCTTTAAAAGAAATGCCACAGCCGGACGTCGGGGCGACATCACAGAAAAGGGCTTTGATTCACAAGTAAATAATACTCATAATAAACATTTAATTCATGAGAATAAATGGGTTAGTCCACCCACAGGAATAATCATTTAACCGGAATTAGCAGTCATGCGAATCACCAGAGTCTCTGTCATCAAAACTGTCATTGTTAGGACAAGATAATACGAATTTGGACATGGAATAGATGATTTGGAGGGATATATGACTCTGCAGAGTTTGTACAAAATTATTCCCACAGCCAACGGATTTCCGTAGTCACGAAGGACTAGTTCCGTTTACGGTATTTCGGAAGAAAACACAGCTAACCAGTACACACCCATCCTACCTCTTGATGCTAGGAATCACCCTAGACATCGTCCAAGAAAAACTTTTGAGACGGGGAGATCACAATCTCGAATAGTATGGGATCAAATTTATATATGCGCGCTCTAAGGGGTGCCCCCCTCTCGGTCCCAACCGGAAACACCCATGCCCCCTGACCGGATGACTGGCTTTAATCCAGGGCCATGGAACCATCATCATGGCCTCTCCTTTTGGTGTGTACCAGAAAAGCGGTTTGCAACTTACTAAACCATATTCCTTGCAGAAAACATGTGGTAGTACAGGGAAGGAAAAGAGAGGAACTGGACCGGTACGGTTTGACACTGAAGTCACATAGTCCGGCATAAGACTGGCATGCTACAACACTGCCATCTCACCCATCCTCATGCCATCACATGGCCATTCATACTCACATCCATCCACTTATGGATCATCGAACTCACTTACCTCATTATCGCATAAAATAACGTTCATCGATATGCTTCTCAACATGCCATGAAGCTAACTAAATGCAAAACATTCCAAGACACTCATCATATCAAAAGTTCAAACATGCTTGCCTGGTTCAGAGTAGTCGGAGCCTAGCTCGGTGAAGTTCGCGGCTCCGTCACCTCCTTCGGTATCTACGGTATAAAGAAAATATATGTGCTACCGTAAATACCAAGGAGTGCACAGAAAGTATACCAAATATTTTTCAAATAAATATGATAAAAAACTAGACAAAATTTTAAAGAGAACAGAAAAAGAATCAATCAAAAATACTTTTCTGCTTAAAAGTTATAAGGGTTTTTGTCCAGGGACTAATCTGTAATGAAACAGAAGATTTCCAGGGGCTAGCTTATAAAAATAGAAAGCGCTTCGGCAGAAACTACGCCAGCCCAAAGGGAAAACGTACTTTGCCCGAAGGCGCTTCCAGAAAACGTTTCAACAGAGAGAGCAGAGAGGCTGACGGTGGGGTCCCACGCATCAGGTTTGAATTTCAAAAAGGGGGGAGCGAAGCTCGTCGGCGCCCGAGAGCCGCAGTGGTCGCCGGCGGCGATCCACGGCGAGGCAGGGGGATCGGAGGGTACCTCCGTGCTCAGGGCGCCATTCCGCGTTGGTTGGTGGTGGTGGTGGTCGCCGGCAAGTATCACGTCGACGGCGAGCTTTGCTCCGGCGGACGGCGGCTCGGGTGGTCGAGGAACTCGTCGGAGAGAGCTGCAGAGATCAAATTGACGAGGGGGTTAGGCTCCTGGTAGCTAGAGAGGGTAACGGACGGGGTTTGGGCGCCGGAGGTGGCCTCACCGGAGCGAATCGAGGTGGCGGCCGAGGCGGATCGGGGCGGCCGGAGTTGAGGGGGAAGACCTCCTCGGGGTCCCCCTAGTGGCCTGGCGTGGCGTTGGTGAGGAGTGGGGATGAGGTGTGCACGAGGGTGAGCTCGGGGGCCCTTTTTATAGGCAGCCCGAGGCGGTTGCCGTGAACGGGGATCTCCGGCGAGCAATTACGGCGGAGCCGGGGATGTGCAGGGGGATTAGGGACTTGGGCTTCGTCGTTGAGGTCCACCGGTCCCATTTAGGCGCTAAACGGGCTGGGACTTGGTGCTGAGGGTGAGCTCGACGGAACGGGGGTGGCGCGGCACGTCGGCGGCAGGGAGCACGTTCCGTGCTTGCCGGGCCACGGCGACGGTGCCACGGGCGTGCGCTGGCACAACAGGGACACGCGGAAAGCCAAGGGGCCTTGGGCGGCGCCGGGTGGCGTGGCGAGAGGGCTCGGGCCCTTGTTGGCCGCCACGGGAGGTGCAGCCACCGCAGAAGCTCCCAACACCGGCGAGGCTCGCTGCTACCGACGCCAGGAAGGCTCCACGCACGCGTGTGAAGCTCCGGACAGGAGGGAGAGGCTGCGAGGAACGTGCCAAGTGCACTGTCTATGCGTGAGGGGAACTGACGAACGCAAACGACACTGAGACTGAATTTTTCTGAATTTTGAACAGCAGCAGTGCATGCAAGGTGTTCGACAGAATGAAATTGGCATCTAGGGATTTTTCCTTGAGCTGAAACTTGGTGGAGTGGCTTCTCATTGCTCAAGTAGGCTGCCTGAATTTTGGTGGAATTTTTGGGGAAGTGTAGATATGAATTTCATCAAATTTGGCAAATCTGGTCCAAACTTGCAGAGACTAAATTTTGAAAATTTTGAAAAGAGGAGGAGTGGATCAAGATGGTTCTGGGTTGTGGGTACAAAGGACTACCCAGGAGAGTTGGTTTGAGGTCAAAACTCAAATGCAATATGGTACTTGCTTTGACAATCCCTCAGGCTCCAAATAATTATCAGATTTGTTTTGAGAGGAAAAATAATTAGAATAAAATCCAAAACTTGTTTGGATTAGTTGGGACAGAGGACTTAGGTTGATCACAAGGTGTAGGGGAGGTTTTGGAGGGGTTTTACCACATGGGAACAATGCAAAGTCAAGGGTGGTTCCAAGATATGAAAATCCCCAAATTTTCATGGAGTTTCATTTTAAAAGAAAACAATTTAAACTCAAAAATTAAATTTGAGAGAGAACCAACAGAGAAGAAGTTTCAAAAGATCAAACACCAAGGTTTGAAAAAATAAAATCCTTGCCAAAGCAAAGGAAGTCTTTTTTTAAGTGGAAGGTTTTTTTGAAAAAGAAAATTTTTAAATAGCCTCTCCTCAAAAACCACAAAGTTTTTGATAAAAACCAAATAAAAATTTTAGAGTGTCACACACGTTCTCGCACGTTCGTAGTCGGATCGTCAAAGTCGACTTCCACCAAAGCGATATCCATCATCTCATCAAAAGACGGGACACCTTTGCCTCTATCAAGATCTTAAAGTTATTGATGCGTCTCCTATTAGGTCTATGTTTTTCAATATGATTTTTGATGATTATGGGACTAATGATGAATCAACTTTGCCTAGAAGGCGTCCCAAGAATTCGGAGTTTTTAGATCTTGATGCTAAATTTGGTAAAAGTGGGATTGGAGAAGCCACAACTTCAAATAACATTGAACCCACTATCTCGGATTTCAAGGAATTTGATTATGATAATTGTTCTTTAAAAGGTTGTATTTCCTTGTTGCAATCCATTGTTAATTCTCCTCATGCTTATAGTCAAAATAAAGCTTTTACGTTGATGCCTTGATGCAATCTTATGATGAAAAACTTAATTTGGAAGTTTCTACACCGAGAAAACTTAATGATGAGTGGGAACCTACTATAAAGATTAGAATTAAAGATCATGAGTGTTTTGCTTTGTGTGATTTGGGTGCTAGTGTTTCCACGATTCCGAAAACTTTATGTGATATTCTAGGTTTCCATGATCTTGATGATTGCTCTTTAAATTTGCACCTTGCGGATTCCACCATTAAAAAACCAATGGGAAGGATCAATGATGTTCTCATTGTTGCAAATAGAAATTTTGTGCCCTTTGATTTTATCGTTCTTGATATAGATTGCAATCTTGCTTGCCCTATTATTCTTGGTAGACCTTTCCTTAGAACGATTGGTGCGATTATTGATATGAAGGAAGGGAATATTAGATTCCAATTTCCATTAAGGAAAGGCATGGAGCACTTTCCAAGAAATAAAGTCAAATTACCTTATGAATCTATCATGCGGGCTACTTATGAATTTAGTGCCAAAGATGGCACCCGTTAAATCTATCTTTGCTTTTATGCCTAGCTAGGGGTGTTAAACGATAGCGCTAGTTGGGAGGCAACCCAATTTTCTTTATGTTTTTGTTTTTGCTCCTGTTTAGTAATAAATCTTGATTTTACCTTCTGTTTAGATGTGTTTTTATCTTTTAATTAGTGTTTGTGCCAAGTAGAACCTATAGGATAACCTATGATGATAGATGATTTGATTCTGCTGAAAAACAGAAACTTTGCGCGCACGAATATCATTTTGCTAAATCACAGGAACGTGATTTTGTGTTGATTATTTTTGCTTCTGATCAATAAACAAATTGTCCAGGACTTCCTATTTTGGTAGGATTTTTAGAGTTCCATAAGTTTGCTTTAGTTACAGATTGCTACAGACTGTTCTGTTTTTGACAAATTCTGTTTTTCGTGTGTTGTTTGCTTACTTTGATACATCTATGGCTAATAAAATAGTTTATAAACCATAGAGAAGTTGGAATACAGTAGGTTTAACACCAAAATAAATAAATAATGAGTTCATTGCAGTACCTTATGTGGTGGTTTTGTTTTCTTTCACTAACGGAGCTTATAAGATTTCCTATTGAGTTTTGTGTTGTGAAGTTTTCAAGTTTTGGGTAAAGCTTTTATGGACTATGGAATAAAGGGTGGCAAGAGCCTAAGCTTGGGGATGCCCAAGGCACCCCAAGATATTCAAGAACAGCCAAAAGCATAAGCTTGGGGATGCCCCGGGAAGGCATCCCCTCTTTCGTCTTCGTTCATTGGTAACTTTACTTGGAGCTATATTTTTATTCGCCACATGATATGTGTTTTGCTTGGAGCGTCGTGTATTATATCAGTATTTTCTTTTTAGTTTACCACAATCATCCTTGTTGTACACACCTTTTGGGAGAACCCTATTTGATTCGAATTTGTTAGAATACTCTATGTGCTTCACTAATATCTTTTGAGCTTGATAGTTTTTGCTCTAGTGCTTCACTTATATATTTTAGAGCATGGTGGTGACTTAATTTTGAAGAAATTACTATTCTCTCATGCTTCACTTATAACTTTTTGAGAGTCTTTTAGAACAGCATGGTATTTGCTATGGTTATAAAAATTGGTCCTAGAATGGTAGGCATCCAAGTTGGGTATAATAAAAACTATCATAGAAAGTGAATTGGATGTTGTGATCAATTTGATACTTGATAATTGTTTTGAGATATGGAGGTAGTGATATTAAAGTCATGCTAGTTGGGTGATTTTGAATTTAAAGAATGCTTGTGTTGAAGTTAGCAAGTCCCATAGCATGCACGTATGGTTAAAGTTGTGTAACAAATTTGAAACATGAAGTGTACCTGGCTTGTGCATCCTTATGAGTGGCGGTCGGGGACGAACGATGGTCTTTTCCTACCAATCTATCCCCCTAGGAGCATGCGCGTAGTACTTGATTTTTGATGACTTCTAAATTTTTGCAATAAGTATATGAGTTCTTTTGACTAATGTTGAGTCCATGGATTATATGCACTTTTACCTTTCCGCCATTGCTAGCCTCTTCGGTACCGTGCATTGCCCTTTCTCACCTTGAGAGTTGGTGCGAACTTCGCCGGTGCATCCAAACCCCGTGATACGATACGCTCTATCACACATAAACCTCCCTATATATTCATCAAAACAGCCACCATACCTACCTATTATGGCATTTCCATAGCCATTCCAAGATATATTGCCATGCAACCTTCCACCGTTCCGTTCATCATCATCATGACATACTTTACTTTTGTCATATTGCCATTGCATGATCATGTAGTTGACATCGTATTTGTGTCAAAGCCACCATGCATTATTTTTCGTACATGTCACTCTTGATTCATTGCACCATCCCGGTACACCGCCTGAGTCATTCATATAGAGTCATATCTTGTTTTAATTTTGAGTTGTAATTTATATGTTGTAATCAATAGAAGTGTGATGATCATCATTATTAGAACATTGCCCAAAGAAAAAAAAGAAGAAAAAAGAAGAAAGGCCAAAAAAAGGCCCAAAAACAAGAAAAAAAAGAAGAGAATAAATAAAAAGGGCAATGTTACTATCTCTTTTTCCACACTTGTTCTTCATGTAGTGAGTCTCATATTTTTGTGCTTCAAAGTAGCACCATGTTTTTCATATAGTGAGTCTCATAAGTTGTCTTTTTCATACTAGTGGGAATTTTTCATTATAGAACTTGGCTTGTATATTCCTACGATGGGCTTCCTCAAATGCCCTAGGTCTTCGTGAGCAAGCAAGTTGGATGCACACCCACTAGTTTTCTTTTGCTGAGCATTCATTTATAGCTCTAGTGCATCCGTAGCATGGCAATCCCTACTCCTCATGTTGACATCAATTGATGGGCATCTCCATAGCCTGTTGATTATCCTCGCCAATGTGAGACTTTCTCCTTTTTTGTCTTCTTCACACAATCCCCGTCATCATATTCTATTCCACCCATAGAGCTATATCCATGGCTCACGCTCATGTATTGCGTGAATGTTGAAAAAGTTTGAGATTATTTAAGTATGAAACAAATGCTTGGCTTGTCATCGGGGGTATAGAAGTTGGGAACATCTTTGTGTGACGAAAATGAAGCATAGCCTAACTATATGATTTTGTAGGGATGAACTTTCTTTTGCCATCTTTGTGTTACTATTTCTTTTATCAATATGAACTTTTATTTTGAATCATTTGGATCTGAACATTCATGCCACAATAAAGAAAATTACATTGAGAATTATGCTAGGTAGCATTCCACATCAAAAAATTCCTTTTTATCATTTACCTACTCGAGGACGAGCAGGAATTAAGCTTGGGGATGCTTGATATGTCTCCAACGTATCTATAATTTTTTATTGTTCCATGCTATTATATTACCCCTTTTGGATGTTTATGGGCTTTATTTTACACATTTATATCATTTTTGGGACTAACCTACTAATCGGAGGCCCAGCCCATATTGTTGTTTTTTTTGCCTATTTCAGTATTTCGAAGAAAAGGAATATCAAACGGAGTCCAAACGGAATGAAACCTTCGGGAGCGTGATTTTTGGAACAAACGTGATCTAGAGGACTTGGAGTGCAAGTCAAGAAGTAGTCGTGGCTCCCACGAGATAGGAGGGCGCCCCCCCCCTATAGGCGCGGCCCCTTGTCTCGTGGGCCCCTCGGGCGGCCACCAACGTACTTCTTCCTCCTATATATACCTACGTACCCCGAAAACATCTAGGGGGCAGACGAAACACAATTTCCACCACCGTAACCTTCTGTATCCACGAGATCTCATCTTGGAGCCTTCGTCGGCACTCTGTCGGAGGGGGAATCGACCATGGAGGGCTTCTACATCAACATCCTTGCCCCTCCGATGAGTTGTGAGTAGTTTACCACAGACCTATGGGTCCATAGTTATTAGCTAGATGGCTTCTTCTCTCTTTTTGGATCTCAATACAATGTTCTCCCCCTCTCTTATGGAGATCTATTCGATGTAAACTCTTTTTGTGGTGTGTTTGTCGAGATCCGATGAATTGTGGGTTTATGATCAAGTTTATCTATGAATAATATTTGAATCTTCTCTAAATTCTTTTATGTGTGATTGAGTTATCTTTGCAAGTCTCTTCGAATTATTAGTTTGGTTTGGCCTACTAGATTGATCTTTCTTGCCATGGGAGAAGTGCTTAGATTTGGGTTCAATCTTGCGGTGTCCTTACCCAGTGACAGAAAGGGTTGCAAGGCACGTATTGTATTGTTGCCATCGAGGATAACAAGATGGGGTTTATATCATATTGCTTGAGTTTATCCCTCTACATCATGTCATCTTGCTTAATGTGTTACTCTGTTCTTATGACCTTAATACTCTAGATGCAGGCAGGAGTTGATCGATGTGTGGAGTAATAGTAGTAGATGCAGGCAGGAGTCGGTCTACTTGTTGCGGGCGTGATGCCTATATACATGACCATGCCTAGATAATCTCATAATTATTTGCTTTTCTATCAATTGCTCGACAGTAATTTGTTCACCCACCGTAATACTTATGCTATCTTGAGAGAAGCCACTAGTGAAACCTATGGCCCCCGGGTCTATCTCTTATCATATTTGCTTCCAATCTACTTTTATTTGCATCTTTACTTTTTGCATCTATATTATAAAATACCAAAAATATATTTATCTTATCTTATTATCTCTATTAGATCTCACTTTCGCAAGTGGCCGTGAAGGGATTGACAACCCCTTTATTGCGTTGGTTGCGAGTTCTTTGTTTGTTTGTGTAGGTGCGTGGGACTTTTTGACGAGCCTCCTACTGGATTGATACCTTGGTTCTCAAAAACTGAGGGAAATACTTACGCTACTATTGCTGCATCACCCTCTCCTCTTCGAGGAGAACTAATGCAAGCTCAAGACGTAGCAGGGGGTAGGCGTGCCCCCTGCCTCGTGGCCTCCTCGCTGATCGCTTGACATCCACTCCAAGTCCTCTGGATCACGTTTGTTCCGAAAATCACGTTCCCGAAGGTTTCCTTTCGTTTGGACTCCGTTTGATATTCCTTTCCTTCAAAACACTGAAATAGGCAAAAAAACAGCAATTTGGGTTGGGCCTCCGGTTAATAGGTTAGTCCCAAAAATTATATAAAAGTGTATAATAAAGCCCATTAAATGTCCAAAACAGAATATATAATAGCATGGAACAATCAAAAATTATAGATACCTTGGAGACGTATCAGCGGACCGGCGGTGGCGAGTGGTTTCGGGGCGGGCGGGGGTGGCGCACCACCGGCCGCGGGCGGCGGGGGGTGGCGGTTTGGCCGGTGATGGCTGGCGGCTCAGGGGGTGGAGGTTGAAGATGAACTACTACACGACCAGCTGCCCCGGCTCTCGCACGCGCTGCTGCTACTGCTTTTCTGCTGCTAGTGCATTTAGTTTGGATAGCAAAATTCAGTTTCGACAGGAAAATTCAATTTCGACAGTTAAGTTCAGTTTCGATAGTTAAATTCAGTTTCAACAGTTAAGTTCAGAGATGAGCGGCTGATGTATTTTACATCTAGCACTTTGTGGTTGTGTATTTTATGTCATCTATTGGAGATGCTATTAGAATTCCACTCAGGTTAATGATGTCTCTCTTGTCCTGCTTCAGCCTCGGCGTCGTACAACTCACCGGAGCTGCTCCAACAACGAAACCCTCCATCACAGTGGAGCAGTACCCCGGGCTCCATCTCCCGATGCCTAAGATATTCTTCCCCTCCTCCAACAGCCCAGAGCATCCTCATCGACCAACCCAATCACGCTGAGATCGACATGGCTTCGCCAAAGAGGTTGTACACTTGTTGCATCTCTTTTTTACTCTACATGTTATATTGTCCATTGAGCACACGTAGTAATGTGAAATATGATTATTTTATCCTACTCTATGACAAGCAGTGAGGTAATAGGCAACTTAGCTATCCGTGATGGACTCTCTTGAATGCCATCATTATTTATCTCTGCACGTTTGAGCTATGCATTTGTCGATGGGCCTGGGAGTTGAGCTAGTAGGGCAGTGGCCTGGGTCCAAAGTAGTAGAAGTAGCACAAAAACATTTTTTGAGTGTAGGCTTTCCCTTGCTCAAGCATGCTACTAGAATCGCCAGTGCTTGAAACGAAAAGTGAAGGAAAAACATAGGAATTGGAAAGTTTCCTATGGTACTACTATTCATGCATTTGGTTCAAAGGAATGGAGCCAAGGAAAACTGTAGGATTTGTTCCTTTAGTGTCTCCTTGAAAGAAAAACGTAGGAATTTTAATTTCCACTTGTCCTCCTTTTCAAATTCCTATTCATGAAGCACAAGACTAATAGTAGTAGCATAATAGCATTATAACCATACATTTTCTTGTGGTTTGACTTAATCTCACCATGCTTCTTTGCATCCTATGATCTTCCAATTCTTGTGAACCAAACACCCAGATTGGCAGAAATCTTGTGTTTTTAAATTCTCTGTTTTGCACGTGCATTCATATCATATTCCTGTCTATTTCCTATCCCTGCATTGTTAGAATCCTTAAATTCAAACAAGCCCTTACACAATTACTTCTGTTACAGATATGTGTTAAAGAAAACCTTGTGTGGTTTGTCCTGCTCCTGTTGCGCTGTGTTCCACACCAACTCAGCTGCTCCAACAACGGAAGGGTTCACCACAGTAGGGATTCGCTCTCCAGACTGTCTTTCGCCACCTCGGATCTTCTTCCCCGCCACCGGCAGCCATGAAAACTGCATTACCATCATCAACTGAGCAGATGAACTTGAGGACTACACGGGTCCGCAAGAGAGGTCTCACTCTTCCGTGTCTGCTTACGTTATGCATCACTTAATATGATGACATGCTACTTTATCATCGTGTTCACCTATTACACTCTAAGTTAGGTCCAAACTAATGCTTAAACTTGAGTTTTTAAATGGTTGTGGGGTACATATTGGGGCAGCAATCAGTACTATCTGTCTACTATCATTAATCTCGGGTGTCTACTATGAGTTTCATGTTGGGTGCAAAAAAATATTAAAGGAGCCATTATCTGTATTTTTTAACTAAAGCTATTATCTGCCTGCTATCATTGGTTTTGGGTCTATCCATAGTTTGCTACCAGCACTCTGGATTTGTGCATGCACTCCTTAAATAATCTCACTATGTTTTATTCCTATGCATGTCAGTGATTATACACAATGGAACTGAACATGTAGATCAAAAGAGATGAGCCTTGCATGGCAATAAAATTTCATGCATACGTCGCTCCATGGTAGGCGCAAAGGCAGGCCCCCCTCCACCCATTTTGGATTGTAATCAAGAGGAAGATAACTGTTCTGAGGGGGATTCAGAAGGAGAAGACCACTCCTATTTATCCCCTGAGGTCTTCTCTCTAACTTGGCATGCTGATGTTGGTAATATCATGCATATGGTGCCTTGCATTACTTACTTTATACATCAAATATGTCATGTGCTTAGTTTGACATGCTTTGTGTGAATGCCATCTGTTTATTTTTTTTATCGTATATGTGAATCATGCAATGCCATCTTGTTTAGCCAGGCATCATATATGTGAATTTTGCAATGCCACCCTGGTTAGCACTACAAAAAAAGACACATCCACGACATTTTGGGCCGCACGAAAAAAAATTATGTCATACATATGACACTTCTATGACGATAATTGTGACAAAACCCCGTATCATCATAGATGTGGTGGGCTCCTACTTCTATGAAAAAAATCATGACAGAAAATGGACTTTTCGTCCTAGGCGGGCCAGAGACGCAACTGCATGACATTCTTTGGGTTGTCCATGACAGAAAAAACCATGGTAGAAGCGGGGGGGAATTTCGGGGATTTCCCGGTTACGATGGGAGGTCGGGGGCCGAGCGATGCGCGTTTCTCTCGTACATGTATGCGCATGTGTGCGAGGGCTTGGCTCTAACTGAACCCGAGTGAGGCGTCGGGCTCTAACTGAACCCGAGCGATTGCACTGCAGGCTACGCGTTACTGAACCCGAGCGATCGATCGATGGCTGTTAACTGAACCCGATGGAGGGATTCCTTCGCTGCTGCTGCTAACTGAAGCCGATCGATTGGATGAACAGTGAGTGTTGCGGGTGGTTTGGATGAACAGTGAGCGGTGCCGTTGCCTCTGGATGAACGGGACCCCGTGGTGTGGAGGGCTAGATGAACAGTAGATGGTGGAAGGGTGCCCGTGGAGGGGTGGTTAAACAGGACCCCGTGGTGTGGAGGGTTGGATGAACAGTAGACGGTGGAAGGGTGCCGAGGGGTGGTTGAACAGTAGCCGATGGAGTAGCGCGCAGTGGAGGCTGGATGAACAGGAGCCCATGGAGGCTGGAGGAGGTCGATGGTAGCCCGTGGAGGCTGGAGGAGGTCGACGGTGGAGATGAATAGTATCCCGTGGAGTCCTGTTTTGCGGTACGCCACACCCCTCCCGATGAACGGGACCCCCGTTTCGACCGTAGCGCTCCAACACAAGTCTGTTTTGTCTGTTTTGTGGTACGCCACACCCCTCCCGATGAACAGGACCCCCGTTTCGACCGTAGGAGGTCCGTTTCATCTGTTTTGCGGTACGCCACACCCCTCCCGATCAACAGGACCCCCGTTTCGACCGTAGGAGGTCCGTTTCCTCCGTTTTGCGGTACGCCACACCCCTCCCGATCAACAGGACCCCGTTCCGAATGTAGGAGGTCCATTTCCTCCGTTGTGTGGTACGCCAGGCCTCGTTTCCATCGCCTGTTCCGTCCAAGCCCTCCCGATGAACATGACCACGCATTCCGTTTCGACCCAGCCGGTTGGCTCCCACGCGTTCCATTGCCTCCCGATGAACACGACGCATTCTGTTGCCTCCCGATGAACACGACGCATTCCGTTGCCTCTCCATGAACACGACGACAACGATGATGTTTCTCCGTTCCGACCCAGCCATGTACACGTGCCCTGGCCGTACATATGCGCGAGTAGGCGTTCGAGACACTGCTCGTATGTACGTACGTGGCCGTATTTTCTTTTTTGCACCCTCACCGTTGTACGTACGTGTACATGCTACGTGCGCGCCTCTACTACGACACATGCGCAAATCTACAACGACCAGTATGTACGTACACGTTCGCGACCAGAATGACAACGCTACATACGCTTCGACCAGGTGGGTCCCGACTGTCAGGCACTTCCTTGCCTGCGAAGATGTAGCTGGTGGGTCCCAGCAGTCAGGGGGGCGAATCGTTTTTTTTGCCCGGACGCACTTCCTTGTGTGTGAAGATGTAGCTGGTGGGTCCCAGCAGTCAGGGGGAGACATTTTTTTGCGAAATATGGTGGCCCGTCCGGTGGGTCCCCGCTGTCAGGTGGAGGAATAATTATTTTGCGCGTAATAAGGAGGCACTTCCTTGCTGCGGCCATGGACCCGGCTGTCAGCCTCTCCACGTACAATCCACGTCCGATGGAAGCCATTCCTTGACCACGTTGACCACGCCGCACAGAGAGCACCAGGGCGGTGGACGACGGCGAGGCCTAGAAAGGGGACGGCGCGAAGCCGGGGAAGATGCGGCAGTGGATGCCCATGCATAGAGGAGTACGAGGGTTCACTAGTTCGCTGCAGTGTGAGGCTACCGTCGCCGCAGAATAACAGGATGTGTGGGTGAGTAGAGGGATGGCCTGGCCAGCGGTGGGAGTAGTAGGGGGCGGTGAGGCCTCCGCTGCATCGCATCCGGCCACGGGAGGCAGGAGCACGAGGCACGACCGGCGCTGGTTTGGGCGGCTGGAGCAAGAAGACCAGAGGTTGAAGAAGCACTACGGCTGTTGGATGGACATCGTACGGTCACTGGAGCTAGAATCGTGCATATTGACTAAGTTGACAAAGCCCTCCATCCCCGTCAACTTAGTAGGCCCACAAGTCAGCCTGCCACTATACTGGGTCCCAGCTAACAGGGGAGTATTCATTTTTTTGTGCGTAATAAGGAGGCACTTCCTTGCGTGCGAAGATATAGCTGGTGGGTCCGAGCTGTCAGTGGCGGTAACGTTTTTTTCGCGAAATACAGAGGCCCTTTCGATGGGTCCCTGATGTCAGGTGGAGGAACCATTATTTTGCGCATAATAAGGAGGCATTTCCTTGTGTGCGGCCGTGGACCCAGCTGTCGGCCTCTCCACATACAGTCCACTTCAGATGCGTGTCGGTCGTTGACCATGTTGACCAGGCCGCGCTGAGAGCACCAGGGCGGTGGATGACGGCGAGGCCTAGGTAGGTGATACGTCTCCAACATATCTACTTTTCCAAACACTTTTGCCCTTGTTTTGGACTCTAACTTGCATGATTTGAATGAAACTAACCCGAACTGACGTTGTTTTCAGCAGAACTGCCATGATGTTGTTTTATGTGTAGAAAAGAAAAGTTCTCGGAATGTCCTGGAAATCCACGGAGGCACTTTTCAGATTTAATAAGAATTTTTGGCGAAAGAATTAGTGCCAGGGGGCCCACGGCCTGTCCACGAGACAGGCCCCCCCTAGGGCGTGACCCCCTATCTCGTGGGCCCCCCGGACCTCCTCCGACCTCAACTCCAACTCCATATATTCCGTCTCGGGGAGGAAAAAATCAGAGAGAAAGTTTCATCGTGTTTCACGACACGGAGCCGCCGCCAAGCCCTAATCTCTCTCGGGAGGGCTGATCTAGAGTCCGTTCGGGGCTCCGGAGAGGGGGATTCGTCGCCGTCGTCATCATCAACCATCCTCCATCACCAATTTCATGATGCTCACCGCCGTGCGTGAGTAATTCCATCGTAGGCTTGCTGGACAGTGATGGGTTGGATGAGATTTACCATGTAATCAAGTTAGTTTTGTTAGGGTTTGATCCCTAGTATCCACTATGTTCTGAGATTGATGTTGCTATGACTTTGCTATGCTTAATGCTTGTCACTAGGGTCCGAGTGCCATGATTTCAGATCTAAACCTATTATGTTTTCATGAATATATGTGTGTTCTTGATCCTATCTTGCAAGTCTATAGTCACCTATTATGTGTTATGATCCGACAACCCCGAAGTGACAATAATCGGGATACTTCTCGGTGATGACCGTAGTTTGAGGAGTTCATGTATTCACTATGTGCTAATGCTTTGTTCCGGTTCCCTATTAAAAGGAGGCCTTAATATCCCTTAGTTTCCGTAAGGACCCCGCTGCAACGGGAGGGTAGGACAAAAGACGGCATACAAGTTCTTTTCCATAAGCACGTATGACTATTTACGGAATACATGCCTACATTACATTGATGAATTGGAGCTAGTTCTATATCACCCTATGTTATAACTATTGCATGAGGAATCGCATCCGGCATAATTATCCATCACTGATCCATTGCCTACGAGCTTTTCATATTGTTCTTCGCTTATTTACTTTTCTGTTGCTACTGTTACAACTACTATAAAAACCCAAAAACATTTATCTTTACTTTTGCTACAGCTACCTTTATTATCATACCACTTTTGCTACTAAACACTTTGCTGCAGATACTAAGTTATCCAGGTGTGGTTGAATTAACAACTCAACTGCTAATACTCAAGAATATTCTTTGGCTCCCCTTGTGTCGAATCAATAAATTTGGGTTGAATACTCTACCCTCGAAAGTTGTTGCGATCCCCTATACTTGTGGGTTATCAAGACTAATTTCTGGCGCCGTTGCCAGGGAGCATAGCTCTATTCTCTGAGTCACTTGGGATTTATATCTGTTGATCACTATTAAGAACTTGAAAGACGACCGAACTACTATTTTTCCCTCAACTACGAGGGGAGGTAAGGAACTGCCATCTAGCTCTGCACTAGATTCTCCTTCCGTTATTAGTAGGCTTGCGACACCTAAACCTATTACTGCTATGAATTCTGATATGACGCATGTTATTGATGATGCCACTTCTGCTATGCATGATGAAACTACTTCTGTGCGTGATACTACTTTGCCATTAGGTGAATTTCTTGATGAACAACTTGCTAGATTTAGGGGGAATGAAATTACTGAAGATCCTATTATTGATGATAGTGATGATGAAGGTCCCCCCAATGATTATGTATTACCTGTTATTCCTAAGGGTTATGTTATGAATGAAACAGCTGCTATGGAAATTTTAGCTTGCAATGATAGAAATGATCTTAAGAAATTATTAGCTAAATGGAAGCAGCAGTCTCTTAATGCTAGAATGAAACCCGGTCCTGCTTTTGCTACTTCACCTATCTGTGTTACTGATAAGGATTATGAATTCTCTATTGATCCTGATATTATTACTTTAGTTGAATCTGATCCTTTTTATGGCCTTGAATCTGAAACTGTTGTGGCACATCTTACCAAGTTGAATGATATAGCCACCCTGTTTACTAATGATGAGAAGTCTCGCTATTTTTATATCCTTAAGATATTTCCATTCTCATTAAAGGGTGATGCTAAGACTTGGTATAATTCTCTTGCTCCTGGTTGTGTGCGTAGCCCCCAGGATATGATTTATTACTTCTCTGCTAAATATTTCCCTGCTCATAAGAAACAAGCTGCCTTGCGGGAAATATATAATTTTGTGCAAATCAAAGAAGAGAGTCTCCCACAAGCTTGGGGAGGCTTCTCCGGTTACTTAATGCTTTGCCGGATCATCCTCTTAAGAAAAATGAAATACTTGATATCTTTTCTAATGGACTAGTCGATGCTTCCAAGGACTACTTGGATAGTTGTGCTGGTTGTGTTTTCAGGGAAAGAACAGTTGATGAAGCTGAAATACTACTGAATAATATGTTGACTAATGAAAATAATTGGACTCTTCCTGAGCCATTTCCTGAAGTAATTCCTGAACCAATGGAGCCAACTCCTGAGCCTATTCCTAAACCCACTCCGAAGAGAGAGGTGTTTTATTTCTCAGTCCTGAAGATATGCAAGAGGCAAAGAAATCAATGAAAGAAAAAGGTATTAAAGCTGAAGATGTTAAGAATTTACCACCTATTGAAGAAATACATGGTCTTAATTTACCGCCTGAAGAACCACATTGTCTTGATAACCCGACATAGGTAGTAAAGGTAAATTCTCTCTATAGATATGATAAAGTTGAAATACCCTCTACTAAATTTCATAGCCCATGCTTAGATGAATTTGATGACTTTATGGCTAGACAAGAAAGTTTTAATATTTATGTTGGTAGAGAGTTAAAGAATAATGCTTTCGAGATAGGACATGTAGGTGATAATCTGGCTAGAGTTAAAGATGAACTTCACCGCGTTAGCAAATATGCTTCTATGGTTGCTACTCAAGCTGAGCAAGTACTTAAAGCTCAAAATGATTTGCTTGATGAATTGAATGATAAAAATGACTTTGATGTTAGAGTGGCTACTAGAACTGGTAGAATGACTCAGGAACCTTTGTATCCTGAAGGCCACCCTAAGAGAATCGAGCAAGATTCTCAGAGAAATAATTTAGAGGCACCTAGTTCTTCTAAAAAGAAGAAGAAGAAAAACGATAGGACTTTGCATGCTTCTAGTGAACCTACTGTAGACACACTTGAGAATCCCAATGATATTTCTATCTCTGATGCTGAAACACAATCAGGTGATGAACATGAACCTAGTGATAATGTTAATGATAATGTTCATGTTGATGCTCAACCTAGCAAAGACAATGATGTAGAGATTGAACCTGCTGTTGATCTTGATAACCCACAATCAAAGAATCAACGTTATGATAAGAGAGATTTTGTTGCTAGGAAGCACGGTAAAGAAAGAGAACCATGGGTTTAGAAACCCATGCCCTTTCCTCCTAAACCATCCAAGTCAAAGGATGATGGGGATTTTGAGCGCTTTGCTGAAATGATTAGACCTATTTTCTTACGTATGCGCTTAACTGATATGCTTAAGGTAAATCCTTATGCTAAGTATATGAAGGATATCATCACAAATAAAAGAAAGATACCGGAAGCTGAAATTTTCCACCATGCTTGCTAATTACACTTTTAAAGGTGGAATACCAAAGAAACTTGGAGATCCGGGTGTACCAACTATACCATGCTCTATTACAAGAAATTATGTTAGAACTGCTTTATGTGATCTTGGAGCCAGTGTTAGTGTTATTCCTCTCTCTTTATACCGTAGACTTGAATTGAATAAGTTGACACCTACTGAAATATCTTTGCAAATGGCTGATAAATCAACTGCTATACCTGTCGGTATTTGTGAGGATGTGCCTGTTGTGGTTGCAAATGTCACTATCTTAACGGACTTTGTTATTCTTGATATTCCCGAGGACGATAGTATGTCTATTATCCTTGGTAGACCTTTTCTTAATACTGCAGGGGCTGTTATTGATTGCAACAAAGGCAATGTCACTTTTCATGTTAATGGTAATGAGCATACGGTACACTTTCCGAGGAAACAATCTCAAGTTCATAGCATCAATTCTATTGAAAAAGTTCCAACTATCATTTTTGGAGGTTTTGAATTTCCTCTCCCTACTGTCAAGAAAAAGTATGATATTCTTATTGTTGGGGATTTTCATATCCCCGTTGAGGTAACTTAGTGTTATTCGAAATTTCTCCGGTTCCGTGTTATTCGGAATGAGTTTGTTAACAAGACTTGATCAACCTTGTTAGTGGGTTCATTTTGATGATCACGAGATGGATGAAACTAGAAGGCACAACCTTCTGTACCCTCTTTTTACTTTCTGTTATTTAGAATAAATAAAGCAAAAATAGTATTATCCGTCTGTTTTCTGAATTATCCGTGCATTAAAAAATAGTCCGAAAATAAAAGTGCTCCAAATGCCCTGCAAATTTAGTATGATTTTTTCTGGAATATTTGAGGATTTTAGGCACTGAAAACACTGCAGGAGGGGCAAGCACCAGGCCACGAGAGAGGAGGGCGCCCCCCCTGTAGGGCGCGCCCCCTGTCTCGTGGGCCCCTGGTGGCTCCCCTCCACTTATGCCAGCACCCACACACTTCATCTTCTACCCAAAAAAATCCCCATCCAGCTCAAGCCCGAGTTCTAGCTCGTTTTGCTGCGATTTTCGATCTCTTAGCTCAAAGCTCCATTCACAAAACTGCTTTGGGAGATTGTTGCTTGGTATGTGACTCCTCCATTGGTCCAATTAGTTTTTGTTCTAGTGCTTTATTCATTGCAAATTTTTGCTGCATAGGTGACCATGTTCTTGAGCTTGCATGTTAAATTTTTGAGGTCCCAAGCAATTCCAATGCATGATATAGGCTCTAGGCACTTGTAGGAGTAGTTGCTATCAATCTTGTTTAGTTTTATTCACTTTTATTTTGAAGTTACTAAAATTTCAGAAATTTTCAGAAAAAGAAATATGCTTAGAAGAATGTACCAAGGTGGTTCCTCGGCAAAGAAAGGGCCAAGGATTGCTATACGTGAACAAGATGTTAATTTGCCAAGGGACGCAAATGTACGGGCTTGTGAGTGGCCATCCGATGATTTTATGGTCGAAGCAGGCTTCAAGGAGGAATTTGACGCGTATGTGCGTAATGCCGAGCTGGAGGACTTCTTACAAGATAAGTGTCCTCAATATTATCAATTGACTGATTCCTTTGTGCGGAGGTTCGAATATATTTCTGCGCGTAATTCTCCTAGTGTTATGTTTGATATTTATGATACATCTTATACCATGGATTTAGAGGATTTCACAACTGCTTGCAAACTCCCGCAGTGGGGTAATATTAATGATCCTCCCAAATCTGAAGTTAGAGATTTTCTTGCTAGTATTACTGTGGGAGAATCTAGGGACGTAACACAAGCTACCATAGGGAGCATTCATTTTCCTGCTATACATTATTTTGCTCTCTTTATTGGTAGATGCATTAACGGTAAGGACGAAGTATGTCACATGTGTGCCCTGATCTTTGTGTCCTCAAGAGTGCTGTGTCAGGTTATAGAGGTTATAACTTGGGGGCAATAGTTGCACGTAGGTTGCAGAATAATAGTAGAAGGGGAGATTTCTTTGGAGGAATTTATGCAACCCGTGTGGCTAATTTTCTTAATATAGCTCCACGAGAGGGGGATATGATTGTACCTCCTGTTTATTTGGATAAAGAAGCTATGTTTGATCATCATTTTCTTGAGAGGAATGAACAATTCCTCCATTATCGACTAACCTATAACAGACGCAACGTCGTCCCTGTTACTCTTCCTGCTCCCTACCTTTTTGATTATCAGGCAAAAGGAAGATATGTTGTCACCAGGGAAGAAGCAACTGAATATGAGAGGGGAATGGAGGCAGCTTGCCAACACGCTGTTGCTCAGGAGGCGGTCGCCTCTTCATCTCAGTACTACCCCAGTTTCACTTATGGATATCAGTCAGGCGGTCATTGGTATTAAACCAACTTAGGCCAAAAGCCTAAGCTTGGGGAGTACGTATTTCTCACCGACTTTACATTCATGTTCACACACTAGTCGTCGGTGCTCATACTCTTTCATTGTATTATCCATGCTAGTTTAAATTTCTTTTTCTAGTTTTCTTCTTGTGTGTTTGATAAACTTTAAGAAAAACCAAAAAAATTAGTTAGTTTAATTTCCATGCTTGTAGTAGAAATTAAAATGAAAACCCAAAAAGATTTCTCGTTCTTCTTTTACTTGTTGGGAGCTTTCCCGTGTAAATAGTTTTATTTTCTTTTCTTTCTTTTGGGGGTCGAGAAGACCATATTGAAAATGCTTAGTGGCTCTTATATGCATGATTGTTTATTTAATTTAGAGCCCATATTACTCGTCTTCTCTCTTGAGTTGAATGCTTGCAGATTCCAGCTTAGTCCAATGCACGTGCACTCTTATTATTATACACATCGTTCGGTCGTGCAAGTGAAAGGCAATAATGACGATATATGATGGACTTATTGGGATGAGAAAAGCTGGTATGAACTCGACCTCTCTTGTTTTTGTAAATATGATGAGTTCATCGTTCCTGAGTCAGCTATTATGAAGTAAACATATTTGCAATGACATTTAGAGATTATAGTTGCTTGTGCCATGCTTGATTAGCTATGAGTTATAATGGTTTACCTTGCGTGCCAACATGCTATTAGAATGATTATGATGTGGTATGATGGGATGGTATCCTCCTTTGAATGAATTGAGTGACTCGACTTGGCACATGTTCACGCATGTAGTTGAATCAAATCAACATAGCCTTCATGATATTTATGTTCATGGTAGATTATATCCTACTCATGCTTGTATTCGGTGTGAATTAATTTTAATGCATGTTTACGACTGTTGTCGCTCTCTCAGTTGGTCGCTTCCCAGTCTTTTGCTAGCCTTCACCTGTACTAAGCGGGAATACTGCTTGTGCATCCAAACTCCTTAAACCCCAAAGTTGTTCCATATGAGTCCACTATACCTTCCTATATGCGGTATTTACCTGCCGTTCCAAGTAAATTTGTATGTGCCAAACTCCAAACCTTCAAATGAAATTCTGTTTTGTATGCTCGAGCAGCTCATGTTTCAACTAGGGCTGCCTATATCTTCCATGCTAGGTGGGTTATTCTCAAGAGGAGTGGACTCCGCTCCTCATTCACGAGAAAGGGCCGGTAACCGGGATGCCCAGTCCCATGATCCAAAAAGATCAAAGCAAATCAAAATAATTAAACAAAACTCCCCCAGGGCTGTTGTATGTTGGAGGCACTCGTTGTTTCGAGCAAGCCATGGATTGATGCTTGTTGGTGGTTGGGGGAGTATAAACCTTTACCATTCTGTTTGGGAACTGCCTATAATGCATGTAGTATGGAAGATACAGCCATCTCATAGTTGTTGCGTTGACAGCGAAAGTATGCCGCTCAAAATGTTATTCAATCTCTATTTTAAAATCGAGCTCTGGCACCTCTACAAATCCCTGCTTCCCTCTGCGAAGGGCCTATCTATTTACTTTTATGTTGAGTCATCACCCTTCTTATTAAAAGCACCCGCTGGAGAGCACACTGTCATTTGCATTCATTATTATTGGTTTATATTGGGTATGACTTGACTGGATCTCTTTTACCATGAATTACAATGTTTAGTCAGTCCTTGATCTTTAAAGGTGCTCTGCATTTATGTTTTGCGGTCTCAGAAAGGGCTAGCGAGATACCATTTTGTTATATCATGTTATGATTATTTTGAGAAAGTGTTGTCATCCGAGTTTTATTATTATGGCTCGCTAGCTGATTATGCTATTGATATGAGTAATTGTGAGACCTATGTGTTATTGTTAGTATGGTTAGTTCATAATATTTGCTGAAACTTGAATGCTGGCTTTTCATGTTACAACAACAAGAGCAAACAGAGTTTGTAAAAGTTTTTCTTTATCACTTTCAGTTTATCAACTGAATTGCTTGAGGACAAGCAAAGGTTTAAGCTTGGGGGAGTTGATACGTCTCCAATGTATCTACTTTTCCAAACACTTTTGCCCTTGTTTTGGACTCTAACTTGCATGATTTGAATGAAACTAACCCGGACTGACGCTGTTTTCAGCAGAACTGCCATGATGTTGTTTTATGTGTAGAAAAGAAAAGTTCTCGGAATGTCCTGGAAATCCACGGAGGCACTTTTCAGATTTAATAAGAATTTTTGGCGAAAGAATTAAGTGCCAGGGGGCCCACGGCCTGTCCACGAGACAGGGGGCGCCCCCCCCTAGGGCGCGCCCCCTATCTCGTGGGCCCCCTGGACCTCCTCCGACCTCAACTCCAACTCCATATATTCCGTCTCGGGGAGAAAAAAATCAGAGAGAAAGTTTCATCGCGTTTCACGACACGGAGCCACCGCCAAGCCCTAATCTCTCTCGGGAGGGCTGATCTGGAGTCCGTTCGGGGCTCCGGAGAGGGGGATTCGTCGCCGTCGTCATCATCAACCATCCTCCATCACCAATTTCATGATGCTCACCGCCGTGCGTGAGTAATTCCATCGTAGGCTTGCTGGACGGTGATGGATTGGATGAGATTTACCATGTAATCAAGTTAGTTTTGTTAGGGTTTGATCCCTAGTATCCACTATGTTCTGAGATTGATGTTGCTATGACCTTGCTATGCTTAATGCTTGTCACTAGGGCCCGAGTGCCATGATTTCAGATCTGAACCTATTATGTTTTCATGAATATATGTGTGTTCTTGATCCTATCTTGCAAGTCTATAGTCACCTATTATGTGTTATGATCCGACAACCCCGAAGTGACAATAATCGGGATACTTCTCGGTGATGACCGTAGTTTGAGGAGTTCATGTATTCACTATGTGCTAATGCTTTGTTCCGGTTCCCTATTAAAAGGAGGCCTTAATATCCCTTAGTTTCCGTAAGGACCCCGCTGCAACGGGAGGGTAGGACAAAAGACGTCATACAAGTTCTTTTCCATAAGCACGTATGACTATTTACGGAATACATGCCTACATTACATTGATGAATTGGAGCTAGTTCTATATCACCCTATGTTATAACTATTGCATGAGGAATCGCATCTGGCATAATTATCCATCACTGATCCATTTCCTACGAGCTTTTCACATATTGTTCTTCGCTTATTTAAATTTACGTTGCTACTGTTACAACTACTATAAAAACCCAAAAACATTTATCTTTACTTTTGCTACCGCTACCTTTATTATCATACCACTTTTTCTACTAAACACTTTGCTGCAGATACTAAGTTATCCAGGTGTGGTTGAATTGACAACTCAACTGCTAATACTCAAGAATATTCTTTGGCTCCCCTTGTGTCGATTCAATAAATTTGGGTTGAATACTCTACCCTCAAAAGTTGTTGCGATCCCCTATACTTGTGGGTTATCAGAAGGGAACGACACAGAGGCAGGGAAGACTCGGCAATTGTTTCCCACGCGGAGGGGAGTACGACTGTACGAGGGTTTATTGGTTCTTCTGCCGTCGCCGGAGAATAACAGTAGGTCTGAGTGAGTAGAGAGATGGCTAGGCCAGCGATGGGAGTACGGTGGGGAGGTGAGGCCTGCGCGGCAGCACAGCAGGCCGTTGGGAGGAGGGAGCAGGCAGTCCCGCCGGCGCTTGTTTGAGCGGCTGGAGCAGGAAGAGCAGAGATTGAAGAAGCATGACGGCCGTTGGATGGACATCCAACAGTCACTGCTTGTGCATCGACCTTTTTTTAGGAAAGCCATAAATCTGTGGAAAACAGCATACAGCCCATCTGCCATTATTTCTAATAATTTACAACCCATTTGCTAATTCTTAAGGTTTTTTGGAGCCCATATTCTTTTTGTTAGCATTACAGTGGCCACGGTTAAAAAATTATACGAAATTTTGCATGTTTTGGTGCGGTTCGAACTGTTTTTAATCCCGAAATTTTGACTCACATTCAAACTGATTTTAAAAATAAATGTATATCAATATAAAATCCAACAAATTCTCCACGCATAAAAATTAATGTAATTTAAAATCTTGAAATGAAAAAAGATATTTGAAACTAATTGCCGGTTTGATGTGTTTTAAAATTCTCATTACTGATATGCCATTTTCTCGGCCAGCGGAATGAAGCTCTCCTCGTCTTGAAAGATTTGCAGCCCAACAGGCCTGACAAAGCGACTTACTTGGTAAATCACAAAAAAAATGGGTTGTGGCCATGGACCCAGCTGTTAGCCCGTCCCAGTCAACTTAGTAGGCCCACAAGTCAGCCTCCCACCATGGTGGGTCCCAGCTAGCAGGGGGAGTATTCATTTTTTTGTGCGTAATAAGGAGGCACTTCCGGTGGGTCCGAGCTGACAGCGGGGGGAATGTTTTTTTGCGAAATACGTTGGCCCGTCCGGTGGGTCCCACCAGTCAGGGGGGAAATGTTTTTTCGCGAAATAAGGTGGCCCGTCTGGTGGGTCCCTGCTGTCAGGTGGAGGAATAATTATTTTGCGTGTAATAAGGAGGCAGTTCCTTGCGGCCGCCTGGACCCAGTTGTCAGCCTCTCCACGTACAGTACTCTTCCGATGGAAGTCGGTCATTGACCATGTTGACCATGCTGCGCCGAGAGCACCAGGGCGGTGGTCTGGACGACGGTGAGGCCTAGGAAGGGGACGACACGGAGCCGGGGAAGACGCAGCAGTGGAAGCCCGCGCGGATAGGAGTATGAGGGTTCATTGGTTCGGCTGTGGTGTGAGGCTGCCGTCGCCACAGAATAGCAGGGGGTGTGGGTGAGTAGAGGGATGGCCTGGCCAGCGGTGGGAGTAGTACGGGGCGGTGAGGCCTCCACGGCATCACAACCGGCCACAGGAGGCAGGAGCACGCGACACGACCGGTGCTGCTTTGGACGGTTGGAGCAAGAAGACTAGAGGTTGAAGAAGCACTGCGGCCATTGGATGGACATTGTACGATCACTGCAGCTAGAATCGTTTATATTGACTAAGTTGACAAAGCCCTTAGTACGCGTCAACTTAGTAGGCCCACGGCTCGGATTTGGCAGAGAACATATAGCCCATTTGCGACTTGTAAGAATGTACAGCCCATTTTTTAACTCTAATAGAATTTACTACAGCCCATATACAGTTTGTTAAAAGTACAGTCCAACTTCTAGCTAGGACAACGATTAATAATTTCAAACAACCGCTCAAAACAGAATTCAAAAAAAATTCCCACATTTTGATAGGATCCGAAATATTTTTATCCGAAATTTCTAGTTAGGTTAAATATAATTTCAAAATAAAGTTGTATTATGTTAAAATCCAAAGAAATATTGTGCGCGCAACAAGTAATGAAATTAAAATTTCCAAATTCCAAAAATAATATATTTTTCAAACTAATTACGTGTTTGGCGCATAGTAATTGCCCAGTTATTATAATTACATCTCATTTATTATTTCTTAAAGTCCATTTCCTTGTTAAGCCTAATGCATACCTCCTAGGAAACTTTGCAGCCCAGCGGGGCGGATAACAAGTTGACCCGGATATTGTGTACAACTGTCGGCCAGTTGCATTGCTGATGTTGAAAAAAAGGCATGTGTAGTATAGTACAACCTAACATGGTTACTCAGCCCACATTCAGCGACGCCGGAAAGGCCCAAACAAGGCTTCTGTACAACTTTTTGAAGTCACTGAGCTCAATTAATAACTTAAGAAAAAAGTTAGATTACAGTGGAACCTAATTAAAAGCTGTCACGGGCAAATAAATAATTCAACGGGTCCCACTTGTGCGTGTGCGCATGTGTGTGTGCGTGTGTGTGTGTGTGTGAGAGAGAGAGAGAGAGAGAGGCCCATCGGTCGATGCTCATAAATACATCTTTCAGCCATATGCATTGCCGATGCTCAGTAAAAACTTGTATAGTTGACACAATCATATAGAACATCATAGCACACTGAACTTGCATACAAAAATTTCCCGCAGGCGGCACAATCAGGATGGAAGCAGTGGATCGCTACGGGAAGAGCTATGTTGAAACCAACGAAGTCGTACATAACGGTTCATCGTCTTTATAAATGACAGGGAAATATCTTGAATGTTGTGCAAAGAAAACAAACAAACAACACAATAAGTTCTGCTAGCACATTAAGTTGACGTACAGCCCTTTCTAAAAAAAGTTCAGGTACAAAATTAGAATAGGTCACAATCAAATGTACTGGCATATTAGTGCTTCAGACCCATAGCTCGGATTTAACTAGTACTATCTGACAAGATTTAGTTGTTACCTCAAATTAGAGCACATCCAGGCAGCCAGCCCTGCCTCTTCTACCAAAGAAACAGTGGCCTCCGCCGCGCGATGGAGTAGGCCCTGTGCCATCCATCGTTCCGAGCAACACGGGGAAAGTCTGACGTTGACTCCTGTAATGGACGTCGTCAATGGACCCTGGCACCAGCGGCGGCGGCAGGACTTCAATTGATGGATTGACCACTTCTTCGACATGCACGAACACTCGATACAGGTACATCCCTAACGTGGTCCGCGGCGGCCTTGGTGGCGACGAATAGTACAACCCCGGTTCCTGCACCGGTATCTCAACACCAATCACCTTCGGTA
Organism: Triticum aestivum; assembly: GCF_018294505.1. Lineage (NCBI taxonomy): Eukaryota > Viridiplantae > Streptophyta > Magnoliopsida > Poales > Poaceae > Triticum > Triticum aestivum. The sequence goes on from NC_057801.1 coordinate 675,599,896, forward strand.
TGGTGGACGGCTTCTTCATCCATGCCATAATCGTTAGAGCCCAGCAGTCTGGAGGAACAAACATACTTACGAGCTCACCTCCAAGGTCATTGATAAGCTCGTTCATGGACTCGCTGTTCCAAGCACATCGAGGCATGCCGTGGAAGGTAAGCTTTGTTAAAAACTCAAGCTCAAAGGGCACCGAGCCCCATCCTGGGTGCCACCGATCAAAGCTCACCAGCACGCCATCGCAGAACAAACGCCGGGAAGATTCGAACACACGACTGCAGTCGAAAGTTTTCCGGAACCTGACAAAGAAATCAGTCGGTGGCGGACAGACTTCGACGAGCAAGTTACTTATTTGGATGTTGTGCGCAATGCCAAGAGCTTTGACAAGGTCGTCCGGCGAGACGGGAGGCCGGTCGCCGTTGATGGTTACCATCAGCACTTTGCCGGTAAACTAGTCGTCAAGCTCTGCCATGCCACTGTTGAGCGATAGCACACAGCGACCGAAGGCCGGACGGACCTCAGGATCTCCAGCTCGGAGATCCGCGTTGAACAGTGACATGATAGTGCGCTTGAGTACAGGGAGTACAGGAGGGGGATTTGGGGGAACTGGAGTAGGAATCGAGATTCCAGAGGTGGGGGAGGGACGGGAGACTGGGTATGAAAAGGTAGCATGAATTTTGAGCACGCGCCAATATGCTCTCAGCGCGTAAGCACACGAAAACACCGGTGGTGCCCACATGTCGGCCTAAGAGTCCTTATTCTTTCTTTTTTGGAGAGCCCGGCCTTTTTTTAGGATCTTTTGAGAGCCCGGCCTGAGAGTCATAATTGACCTGTTTGGCATTGCGTTACTACTCGGCCCATATTCAACGACACCTCACTGGCCCAAACAAGTGTACATCATTGAAAAAACAGTGAGCTCAAATTATATAACTTGAAAAAAGGAGATATACTCTGAACACTAGAGAATGGTCATGCCCTCATTTAGCCCACCAGTAGTTCGAGACAATAAACAGTTCGAAACAACGATATATACAACATTCAAACACTGACTAGTGACTACTACTGACATAAACAGCAAGACATGATAGTTCATAAGAAGTCTTGCTACACCACCAAAACGCAACCATCTGCAGCGCTCAGACTCTCGTGATCCAGACGAGAATGACATTCTAAACAGAAGCAACTATTACATAGAAAGAGTGACATAGACAAGGATGACCAAATGACAAGGAATATGCATAACAAAAGAAAGAACTACCCATCCAGAACCAGTAGCAAAGACAACAAAGTCATTCGAATAGATGATCCAACACCATCATAATTTGCAGCCCCGCTTCAGCGACCAGTGATCCAGAGACACCAGTACTCCACCCTTTCGATGCAACAACCCAATTACCTATCAACCTGAAGGCTTGAACCACATCACTGCCTGTCGTAATTGAGACATCCAAGGATCAAAGTTAATCCGGATGCCTTTGTCATTCTCACCTTCTTTTGGCTGCAGGCTGTATCATTGACAATCAGGGGAGTTTGCTCCCGAACTCCTAGGGCTCCCCGTGTAGACACACTTTTCCATAGCAAACAGAGACTCTATGCCATCAAGGTCCTTGCCAACGGTGATCTCCTGGTTAATCGGATAATTGAGTCCGAGAAACAGAGAGTGTGAACCAAGGCTGTTTACCCGCCTCCAACTAAAAAATCCTAAAGGCCCCAACAAGCTTGTATCCTGCTCATAGACGTAACAGCCACTGTCCGGATACTCACGTATTACACGGTGCTTGTATACAGTGGGGTTTTTGCAATATAACTTTTCTGGCTCATGTGTCCGAATGATCATCAGTCATTTGTCGTCGTCTGATCGAGCGAGGAACCAGTTGTGCTTCCCTATTTTTGGCAAAGGTGGTGTGATTACAAAGGGCAGTAACTGTAGGGACACTGCATCATATCAAAAATGACATGCATTGTTAATGTAAGATCAGCATTGTTTAGAGTATGAGTAGGATAATGCAAGAAATAGCATTGATATGTCCCTGTTGGAACTGGGAGGAAAAGACAGGGAAATGTATACTAGGTTCGAAAATATAGAAGTGCCATGCATGGTTATACTCATGTTATCTCGCAATCAATTCTTCACAGGAAACTACCATGTCATGCATGTTATGTAATCATGTTCTGTCCTCACAAACAAATTCTTCAAGGTAACTAACAGACCATGCATTGTTATATACTCGTGTTCTGTGGGCAAAAATTTTGTGAGGATATTATTCTAGCCATTGATTGTTGAAGGGCGAATATAGGTATCTACACATGGTAAGCATTGCAGGATTTCACTACTTCCAAATATAGAGTTCTCCATATGCACATTTACTTCCCTAATGTATGGTTAGATGAAACCAACAGTGTGGTGCATGTTTCTACATCATGAAAATGAGGAAACTAACATGGCCATTGATACACACTCATATTTAGTAGTAGTATATAGATTACTGTAAAATAAGGATAATATCCATATATTCCTAACCGTTTGATTATTCAGGGTACAAATTGGTTGTAATGACATGGTCACAATCGCATGAATTAACTCATTCCAAATATACCTGATTTACGGCGTCTCTAATATATTGCCATAGTTCTACTCAAATTCTGCTCAAACAGGGATATGCCAATCATCACAAAAAGTTCAAACAGTGTCATGGCCTCATCATTAACATGAGACGGAAACAACTTACACGTGTCGTCCCAGCAATACGTGGTGCCATCTGCTTTGTCGATCACGTAGATGATGCCATTGTGTTCAATAGCATCACAGAAGTGTGTATCAGCTTTGACGATGATCCACTGCAAGCCGAGTTGTCTCCAGCTAAAGAAGGCACTGGCGTAAAGATAGGCGAATCCGCGGTCGAACAAGGCAACTAGATTGAAGTCTGTGTAATTCGCATGTCATGTGGGCACTTGGCATATTACAATCTTCTGCAAAACAAGGTCCGTCCAACTGACGTAGTAATCTAGATGACTTGGACCGCGATGGTAATACTCTATATAATCCAACGGAGGAAGGATAATCTCATGGGAGGTCTGGAAGTTCACGAGCACCAACTTTTTACCGTCTTCTCTGAAGGCAGCCATCCAGTGGGAGTTCATGCCGACCCTGTACATACCTGCCAAGAAGTTTCGGGCGATGGTGATCGGATGATGTCGAGGGAAATGATGTACGGTGACACACTACATACATGCAAAGAAGTTTCGGCTAATGGAGATCGGATTGAAGTCGACGAGCATCATGCACGCCTCCGTATCATGGTGAGCCAATCTCGCAAGACCAGATAGCAGCAAGCAGGGTGTCTTGAAAAGCTTAGGCCTCGCTTCGACGATGGTCGTGTGCATGTCCCTCGAGCATGCAGCCAGCCGCAGGGCGGTCAACATATCCATACACGAACAACAGAGGTCGAGGATGTCACTGGGGATATTGCTCCAATCGCAGCTCATATGGATGTTGCGCGGTTCACGTTCAGCCATGGTGGAGTTTGGAAGGGGGCTTGATTTACGGGGGAGAAGGATGTCGGTGCTGGAGCGGCTAGCGAGGGAATAGTGGTACTGGGGGAGGCGAGTGAGGCGACGGTACACGGGGGCACAGTTAGATGGAGACGGAGACAGAGAAGGAGATGGAGATGGAGATGGAGTGGTGCTATGGGAGCGGAGAGGGAGACGAGGTGAGGCACCAATGTGCTATAAAGCGGCGGTGACAGACTGCACAGTGCATAGGGTGAGGCTGACTTTGGTAACCCGAACACGCTGCCTCGCCTGGACTAGTGTCAGGCGCAGGGTGTTGTCACTTCACTGTGAGGACTGGATGAATAGTATTTTGGCCATCAAGTGTACCACAGTTGTACTACTACTACTAGTAGTAGGAATATGAGTACTCCAGTATTGTATAGCGGAAATAGGTCTCCCGTGCTAGCATGCCTGTTCACTTCATCGTTCAGGTATCATCCATATTGCGAGCAGAGCCAAATTCTCGTGCATGCCCAATCAACGCCCTGCCGCGATGCATGCAGTGGTCGTTCTGGTGCATCAAGGACGGCATGCAGATCGTTCCACACTTAAGAAGAGGAAAAATGGAAAGGTAGAACGCGGTAGCAGAGGAAGAGAACGCTGGCTAACGAGGATGGGAGGGGATCGAGCAGGAAGTTAATGCTCCACGCCTAAAGGTTTCGAGATAGCTGCAAGGTCCAAAGAGCTTGTTGCAAAGCCAGAAGAGGAGGAGAAGGAGAAGAAGGAGAAGAAGGAGAAGAAGAAGAAGAAGGAGAAGAAGAAGAAGAAGAAGAAGAAGAAGGAGAAGAAGGAGAAGAAGGAGAAGAAGGAGAAGAAGGAGAAGAAGAAGAAGAAGAAGGAGAAGAAGAAGAAGGAGAAGAAGAAGAAGAAGAAGAAGAAGAAGAAGAAGAAGAAGAAGAAGAAGAAGAAGAAGAAGAAGAAGAAGAAGAAGAAGAAGAAGAAGAAGAAGAAGAAGAAGAAGAAGAAGAAGAAGAAGAAGAAGAAGAAGGAGAAGAAGGAGAAGAAGGAGAAGAAGGAGAAGAAGGAGAAGAAGAAGAAGGAGGAGAAGAAGAAGGAGAAGAAGAAGAAGGAGAAGAAGAAGAAGGAGAAGAAGAAGAAGGAGAAGAAGAAGAAGGAGAAGAAGAAGAAGGAGAAGGAGAAGAAGAAGAAGAAGAAGAAGAAGAAGAAGAAGAAGAAGAAGAAGAAGAAGAAGAAGAAGAAGAAGAAGAAGAAGAAGAAGAAGAAGAAGAAGAAGAAGAAGAAGAAGAAGAAGAAGAAGAAAGAAGAAGAAGAAGAAGAAGAAGAAGAAGAAGAAGAAGAAGAAGAAGAAGAAGAAGAAGAAGAAGAAGAAGAAGAAGAAGAAGAAGAAGAAGAAGAAGAAGAAGAAGGAGGAGGAGGGCATTATGGATGGATGAACTATTTCCTCTCTTGTAAAAAAAATATTCCCTCTCGGTGTATATTGATATAGATGGACTATTTCGATGGTGTGCATGTCTTTGGAACAGAGTAGTAGCGTGGGTCCGCTTGACTATAAGGAACTATTTATCCGCATATATAGCTTTCTCTGATACTCCTTCAAGTGATCGGTATGCAGTGCATGTGTCCGTAGACATGACAGCTTGTCCATGGAAGTTCAACTACGGCGACCATCATGTTTCATCTCGTGATTCCCACGACACCGCTCCAACCCACGGCACCACGCCCCCCAACATGCGCCTCACCCCTCTCGACCGCACCGCCCCTCTGCCTTTGCGTGCATGACATGTGGGCCACCTAAAATGCGGCGAGCATCAAGTTTCTACCACAGCCACCCGTGATTCCCACGACGCCGCTCGAACCCATGAAACCACACGTCCCCCGACCTGTGGCTCACCCCTCTTGGCCCCACTGCCCTCTACCTTCGGGACCATTACATGTGGACCAGTCACCTATCGGGTCCACATGTTATTGACTCAAAGGTAGGTGTAGTAAGGCGCTGAAGCACAGTCCCGACAGCCCTGAGAGGGAAATGTAACTCCTGCGCCAGGGCTTGTGGTGCTCCCGCAGCACAAACTCGTGCCAAACTCGAGATTTGTTTCTTTACTATACATGCACGCAACAATTTAATGGACATTGTAATCTCAACATGTGATGGGGAGCTCTAAATTTGAATTTGAAACTTATAAAACGAAAAGATTCAAAACAAATAAACTGGGAGAGAGGGAGTATATCGTAGGATGTGCCCCATACAAAATAAGTCCCCTGGTTTGTCACCGCGAAGATGCGGTTAGAAAGGAGCACAACTTCTTCCTACTCGTACGGCAACAAATCGGCCGCAGACAGCATGGTCCGCCTTTGACCGCCATGTGCAAGGTTCGTGCTATCTTATTCAATCTCACCGTGGTTCCATCGTACCAATTCATGTGGTGGCCCATTGCATGGCTGATCCCAATGTTGGACAAAGGTTCTACGGGAACGGTGTCACCGTTGTAAATGTTGTGCAAATTGATGTTGATATCCTCCCGTACATATGCAAGCCAATCTCCACTCGCACTGAGCCTAGCCTGTGAAACAGTGGGCAGGGGGAGAATTAGGAAATGGACACGTAAGTAGTCTTTATAATGCATTTACTACGTGATCAAACTCATCTTACCTGCTCATCGGAGGAAATCCGAGTGCCCCTCAACATTGGCATCTCAAGGGGCATCAACTTGCAACTACGGCTACGCCGCACTGGAGAGACCCCCAAGGAAACATCCTCGTGCGCTCCACGGAACATCAAGATGCATTTGTATGAGTAGTTTATCTTGTGAGAGAAAAGGATGAATGAGGGAAGGCCTCTAGAGATAGAGATGGACACTACTACTACCAATGTGCTGGCACGTGCGTTGCAATGGATCCAAACTAGTAGAATAATACTTGTTCACGTGCTTGAAATATAAACACTCTAGTTTTGATATACATGTGTCAGCAGACACGACAGCTTGTCCATGGAAGTTGAACCACGGTGACCATCACGTTTCTTGTTTCTACCACTGCCACACCCACACACGATTCCCACGACGCCGCTCCAACCCACGGCACGACGTCCCCGGCGTGGACATGGATCCTCTGACATGGCTATCACTGCCTTGCCCTGCCTTTCCTTCGCTGACAAGTGGGACCCACGCTTATGGGTCCCACATGTCAGTGACAGAATGGTAGGATTGTTCGTGCCCCTCATCCCTCTCAGCCCCACCGCTCCTCTGCCTTTGTGTGCATGACATGCGGGCCAGCTGAACTGCGGCGACCATCAACTTTCTACCACAGACACACCCGATTGGACGCGGTTTGCCTGCTCCGCTGCTGTGCTCCGATCCGTACTCCCGCACCATCGAATTTTCATCCAGCGGCTGTGACACATTTCATCCCGGGCATCAATCCTCAGCTGGACTACTTATGTACTACAGGTAGTACCCGCCGGGTGGCTACAGCTTTGTATAGAAAGTTAAAAAGAAAGTTAATTCCATGTATGATTGTCCCTCTATAAAAAATTAATTGCATGTACAGTGTACACGTGACTTGCAGGGTGGCTACCGCTTTGTACAGAAAGTTAAAAAGAAACAAGTCCATCCTTAATATTCTAAGTACTCTGTGGGTTCCACTATCAGTATAGTAGCGAAAGAAGTATATATTAAATAAGTAGAGTAATATATAATATAAAAATCTGAAGTTAAAAGACATAATTCGAACTCATGTCATCGCGTTGCGAGCATCCGGCGCTAACCAGCCCAGCACATTTTTGTTGTAGACCATGCTGGAGATATATCTCCATGTCTACTCTTATATATACTCCATTCGTTCCTAAATATTTGTCTTTTTCAGATTTCAAATGGACTACCACATACAGATGTGTATGTAGACATATTTTAGAGTGTAGATTCACTCATTTTGCTACGTATGTCTTTTCAGGAAGGGGTCAGATTTGTCCTTGATTTATTTACGAGGCATCCAGATGGCACTGCACCGCCAAGAAAAGAGGGTAACATCAAAATTATGGACTACTTTTTTGAGTATGTTTGTAAGGTCCGGTCATAGTCACTTGTTAAAATCTCTAAAAAGACAAATACTCCCTCCGTCTGGAAATACTTGTCATCAAAATGGATAAAAGGAAATGTATCTAGACGTATTTTAGTTTTAGATACATCTCTTTTTATCCATTTTGATGACAAGTATTTTTGGACGGAGGGAGTAGAAAACAGAGTTGGTGATGATGGTGTGCGTGCCATCCTGCAATATAGGCCGTCGGATTTATATCTAACGGATAGGAAAGAAACTATGGTAATCTTGCAAAAATATACCCACACATCTCTCCATGTTCGCAAATAAGGCCTTCCCTCGTTCATTCTTTTCTCTCACAAGATAAACTACTCATACAAATGCATCTTGATGTTCCGTGCAACGCACGGGCAGCTAGCTAATTACTTTTAAAATAGTTGCTGTGATAATTGGGTTGAAGTGATATATTTTATGTCTGTCCCGAATGATTTCAGATTCACTAGTAGTAACAAAGAAAAGGTTGCCTTGTTAATTAACAGAAAACAGGGTGAAAACTATCACATGAGGCCGGTAAAAACAAGGCACACTGGGTTTAGCGTCATCGTCACTACAGCTGTGCGCGTGCGAGAAGTCTACATATCGAGGGGGCTACCGTGCGAGGCACCGAGACACAATATTTGAGAGAGAAACAAATTGACAAATTATGATCGGATCGAGTTTTCACCCTTCTGCTGTCATTGTTGGGGGGGGGGGATGGAGAGAAAGACGTATCGAGAGTGTGCGCGGTAGGCACAGAGGCACAACTAGCGAGTGTGTGTGTGTGTGTGTGTTTGAAAGAGGAGTAGATAGATTATTATCAAGATCGATGTGCCACCCTACTCCTTAGGTGCCGGGCAGTGTGTGTGTATGTTTGAGAGCTAATCCAGTCGATAGATTAGTATCAAGATCGAGGTGTCACCCTGCACCTTCGGTGTCAGGTAGTGTGTGTGTGTATGTATGTTTGAGAGAGAAGCCAGTCGATAGATTAGTATCAAGATCGAGGTGTCACCCTACTCCTTTGGTGTTGGGAAGTGTGGGTGTGGGGGGGGCAGTAATGCTCACATATCTCTACTCTTATAAATAAACAGAGTTGGTGATGATGGTGTTCCTGCAATATAGGCATCCGATTTATATCCTACGGACAGGAAGGAAAATATGGCAATTTTGCAAAAAGATACCCACACCCCTCTCCGCATTTGCAAATAAGGCATTCCCTCGTTCATCCTTTTCTCCAACAAGATAAACTTCTCATACAAATGCATCTTGATGTTCCGTGCAACGCATGGGCATCTTGCTAGTAGGGAGAAGGAGTTTGTGTGACACATATCTAGCTATATTAAGGGATAGGTAGATAGCATATGTGTGAGAGACATTATTATACTTTGAGACATTAGTGGTTGTGGGTGGGCAGAATTAAAGGGGTGGGCGTGTTAGACATAGAGAGCGTGTGTGTTTTTGTGTGAGAGACTTGTAGGACGGGGTAGAAAGACGAATTTAACCTTGACGGAGGGAGAGAAATACACAAAGTGCACGTGTGTGATTCCGATGCCCACAGGGAAATGAGATATGTATGCGTGTGAGAAAGATTGCACAATTCATTCATGTATCACTATCTAGCGATCGTGGACGTGCATCGTTTGAACATAAGTCAATATCTACTTCGTATCGTGGCCAAAGGTACAATATCGATTCAACGCTACAAAGATTGGACACTCACATATCACATTTTTTCTATTTAAATAAACCTTTTCAGTTGTGCATGCCAAAGTTACAGTGATGTTTCTTCAAACAACCAATGTAGCTATCATGTACATGCACCATTGTTACTCTTGCATTCAAATTCATTAGTCTTGGATGATTTAAGTTTCTATTTTGAAGTAATATATGTAATATTCATATATGAATTCAACGGGTACGCAATTTATGATATGGAGGCTATGTAATCATATGAGGTAACACTTTTAAGTAGCTAACTACAATATCCATTTCTTTTCGTGCGCCTCTACACTAACACGTCAATGCATTATGTTTAAAGTAAATAACCAATGGTACTAAATTATCTATTTACACGAGAAATACATAGGCTGAGCGTTTGATCTCCTTTTTTGTGAACGTGCCACTACACCCGTACGATTGGCCGCGCCCGTGTGAACGTCCAAGTTATCGGCACATCATCCCGAGTTATTGTCTTTTTTTCTGGGGTGGACTTCACACCAGTTATTAACTGCTGACGCGTGCCCCGTGTACACAGTCTAGCATGACCTTCCCACTAGCACGGTCCAAAATTAGTTGAAACTGGATACGAACGATCCCACGGGCGGAAAAATCTCCCACCTCATTCTAAAATTTCCACCACCTTAGTCTTTAGCATGCAAAATCCCCCTTTTGTCCTTGGTGCACAGAGACCAACAGTTACAATACCGCCCTCATCTACATGATAGGTCGGGGCTGCTTTGGTAACTTCCGGTTCCCCCCACTACACAGCACCCCCATTTCCTCTCCCCCTCCCGCAAAAATGACTAACTCCACAGCACCAGAGCATCTTACATCACGCCATCCGTACTTCATCGCCCTTTCTCCCCTCCCCTCTCGAAACCCTAGACTGCTCATCCACCAGCGTACCATAGCCCATTCACTGCCAGCGACGTCCACCTCGCCGGATCTGCTTCTGCGGCCGCATCTACCCCTCCCACCTCCCCTAGAAACAAGTAGACTGCTCATCCACCACTGTACCACAGCCCATTCAGTGCCGGCCTTGTCCATGGCGCCGGATCTGCTTCGCCGGTACTCTCGTCAACTGCCGCGCATCTGCAGCGGCTCATTCGTACTCCCCACCGAAGACGCTTCATCCACACCCCCCGGAGCTGCCCCACCGACATCCCCGTCGATGGCCTCTGATCCTCTTCGTTGACACCTTCTTCAACCCTACCGGAGCCGCTTCGCCGACACCATCCTCAACCCTACCGGAGCCGCTTCGCCGACACCATCGTCAACCCTACCGGAGTATCGCCTATACCATTCTCAACCCTACCGGGGCCGCTTTGCCAACTCACAAGTCCACGGCCTCAGATCCGCTTCCTCGCACCCTCATCCAACCTACCGGAGCAGCTTCTTACGCCCCCTCCATGGCCGCAGATCTGCATCATCGACACCACCCTTAACCCAACCACCGGAGCAGCTTCTGATGCCCCGTCCATGGCCACAGATCCGCATCGTCGACACCATCCTTAACCCAACCACCAGAGCAGCTTCTGACGCCCCGTCCACGGCCGCAGATCCGCGTCGTTGACACTATCCTTAACCCAACCATCGGAGCAGCTTCACCTACGCCCTTGTCCACGGCCACAGATCCGCTTGGCCCACACCATAGTCCACCCTACCGGAGCCGCTCCACAAACACCCTACTCGACGGTTCTAGATCTCCTTACCGGACCCTGACAGCCAGCGCAGCGTCATCACCCTCGACGTTTCTAACCTGATTCCCACCGTCTGGAGAGATGCCAAGCACCCGCCACGGCCTAGGTACTTGTCACCTTTAAATCCGTCCAGCATCACCTGCCCGATGTACTTCAAATATACTAACCGGTTGTTGTTACCTATTATGCAGCTGGCAAAAACTACAAGGATGATGTTTCTTCTGGATCTAACAGCTTGGCCAACCAAGATCCTGGACTGAGGCATTGCTATGATCTTGTAAGCGCGTCTCTCTCTCTCTGTTGTATTGTTCTGTGCCTGCCAGCGTGCTTTGCTAGGATTTTCGACCAGTATCCCTTTGTGCAGACAATGATTTCTACTACTGGATGCTAAATTAGATATATAGATGTCATACATGATACTACCTCGTACCTCTGTTCCTAAATATAAGTCTTTCTAGAGATTCCACTATAGGCTACATACGGAGCAAAATGAGTGAATCTACACTCAAAAATGCATCTATATACATCTGTATGTGGTCCATACTGGAATCTCTACAAAGACATATATTTAGGAACAGGGGCAGAACATTACACAAAATCGTAGGTGGCATGTAGGAATTCCAGTGCACTATATTAGGCTCCCTTAGAGTGCCTGGTAGTCCAGCATACAGAGTCATGGCTAGTTTATGGTACGCACACAATCGTTAATTGGTGGTTTAAATTTGCGCAAGGGATATGCAATGTAGTATCATGTAGAGATGTCTGAAATTAGCCGTGTCAACTTGCAGATAGGGTTACACAATGAAAAAGTACAAGATGTATGTGGCAATTTCATGGAACATCGCAAAAAAAGGAGAGGCAGCGGTGAGCCTATACAGTGTGCTATGGTATGTCACTCCTCCATTGCAATCATCGTGACATGTTATTTGTATGCCAGTTCTATTAGCCAAGTTTCTTAGGGACAGTTATTATGAGTTATCCTAAGAAAATAAGCACCTGTGAATATAAGCTCCATGTAATAAGCCAACCAGTTCTTTTGATTGTGTTTTCAGCTTATCTTTGATATGATTAGTGGAAAGTATAGGTTGCATTATATATTTTTCATTTTGCTGCCCATATGGAAATTAATTTGACTTGCAAACATCACAATTGAACCCAGTGCAGTAATTAATATGATAGGAAAACAGACCATCACTATTTGCTCAAAATGCAAATACGAAGATGCCATCTACTTGGCACAATCTACTTTGGTCAATGTTTTCCACAGAGATCCCATTGCCTAATTTAAACAAAGAATGCATGACCCACATTTAAATGAAGAACAATTATTTATTAAAATTCGATGGTCCAAGTGGCTGGTTATTACCATATAGCAGCACCACCTGAAAGCATCATATAGCAGCAGCAGCAGCTCATAGCAACTTATCATACAGCAGCAGCAGTCTGCAATTCATCATATACCAGCAGCAGCTCATAGAAATTCATCATATAGCAGCAGCAGGAGCAGCTCATAGCAATTCATCATATAGCAGCAGCAGGAGCAGCTCATAGCAATTCATCATATAGCAGCAGGAGGAGCAGCTTGTAGCAACTCATCATATAGCAGAAGCAGCAGCTCATAGCAACTCATCATATAGCAGCAGCAGCTCATAGCAACTCATCATATAGCAGCAGCAGCTCATAGCAATTCATCATATAGTAGCAGCAGGAGCAGCTCATAGCAATGCATCATATAGCAGCAGCAGAAGCAGCTCATAGCAATTCATCATATAGTGGATCAGAATGAAAATTTGGCAAAAATCAGAGGAGATCCTCACCTTGTTGGATGAGCTCATCCTTCAATAGCACCTCAAGGCCATGGCCTGGGAGGAGGGGAGGGGGAATAAGGTGCCTTCTGCCGCAGTGTGGCATCAGCTGTAGTTGTGCAGCGCCCGCCGGAGTAGTGCGTTGGACGAACCAAAGTGGAGCAGCTGCTGGAGACCATGAGAATGAGGGGCGGCGCCAGAGGGAGGAGCACCCAGGGAGATTTGCCCCTAACCGTCGGCCATGTAGCCTAGCTAGACATAGCATCGTCGAGGACCAGGCCAGATGGGACCAGTGGCGATGGCTCGCTGGAGGAACCCTAGTGCTGCAGGCAGGGGATCGAGGTAGAGGGAAAGGGGAGAGGAGATGCAAGCGGGCAGGGCAATGAATGCTTGCGTGTTTGTTTTCACTTGAGGGTCAGGTGTGACACGAGCGTCAGCAATTGCATTTTGAGTGTAATATAGGCAGACAACAGAGTCATTTCACTATTCCCCTTCCCTTTAATTTTTAGTGAGGTTCTACCCGAAACACCCCCCTCCAAAGCGAAATTAGTTAAGCCCAAGCCCATAACTCAAAAATGACTTCTTTACATCTTTTATGGCTTATTTTGACAATATGCCCTGAAAAGGTGGAATCAAACTGGCCCTGATTTTCAATTGTGCGTGCAATTATGAATCACTCATGCCTGCTATCTGTACATTTAGGCATCATCATACATGGCATAACCTAATACATGTGCATTCCATTGTAGAATCTGGAATATGCAATGTTTATGTTAGTTCATACGTTGCACATGATGTTTAAATGCCCCTTAAATCTGGTCAGTCAAGTGATGGTCTTTAAGCCTCCTTCTTTGCTTCTTTTCTTAATATGTAAGATTTGCTCACACATCTGTTCAATTGCTTGTTTGCATCAGCCAGCCATACTAGGACTGTTTGCTTTGATTACTTGTTATTCTTGACCTAACACTCTAACAGTGCTTGTCAACGATTTAAACACTAAGGGCTGCTGTAGTGGGGCCTTGTCTAACTCATAGGTGACATAAAGGTTTGGCTGTACACTATAGTAGGCTCTCCAAGAGTACCTGGAGATCCAGTTCGAAGGTATGCCTAGTTTTTACATAGTGCAGACATAGTAAATGCTCATTTCATTGTGTGCAAGTGCAAGAGATGCGGCATGTTTCATTATGTGGTGTTGTTTTGTTATAATCTCATCCTTTTGTGTTCACAGACTGGAAAGTATGCATATTTATCTTCCAAGGAGATGAGTAACTAGTTTGTGTCACCTTGCAGAGGGGGTGCAATGAAGATAAGATTGAGGATTTCCAAGTACAAGATGTTAGGAAGGAGCCTTGCAAGAGAAGTAGGAGCTGTGCTGAGCCTCTTCAACCTGCTAAGGTAAGTCACTGTATGCAACTCAACAGTTCAATTCCTTGTTTGTTTCAGGCATAGTTAATTTTCTCTTTTCAATTGCTTTATTTGTCCTCACTTAATGAGATACCCAAATAATCATGCCTGATGTTCGGTACTTGTATCACTATTAGTTGACATAATTAAAGGCCTTACCATTTAATTACTCTGCCGAAGTGTGCCTGAAGCTTTGAAGTCTATTAACCAACTATTATTGCATGAGGCTCACAATCTAGTTTATACTACGCTAATGATTGCATAGTTTTGCCTGATGTAGTATGTTTGTATGAAACCCTTTGCTGTTCATTATGCTCCCTAAGACTTTAATTGAGGTACAGAATGGCCAACTGCTTGCTTACTTATACGCAATGTGTTGTCTAAATTTGTAACTTGTCTGTGTTTTCGATTGGGCCCCAACATCATGCTCCTCTGGTGAGCTAAGAGGGATTTCTGTATGCAGGCTGCATAGACTATCTTTTTTATAATTTTTATAATATCACCTGCTTATGCTTCATGACGTGTAACATTTTTTTGTGAAAGTGACGTGTAACATTATAGTTAGTCATGTTTTGCCATGTAGTACAAAATAGTGTCTTGTTCGCTTCACTTTTGTAACTATATTTTTGCCCTAGTCATGTGTACTTACAGAAACATTTCAGGATGAAGTGACATCAACACAAAAATCTGCGAGCAGTGCGGCATGGCCGTTACCGAATGATTATGGATTGGAATTGGAATGTGCTGATGTTCTTGAGCATCAACTAGAGGTGGCAAGACAATGTGTACATGATTGTCAACGTATAATCAACAAGTTGAGACTGGACATGCAGGTATTAGATGGAGGAGTCAAAAAATGAAACAAGACACCGAGGTAACCATGAAGGAATTGGAGATTTTGCAGACTGAAATTTGTGCTATCTGAATCCGGCCAATCCTATTTTCTGAAGAGATTATAGTTCAAATGGAGTTAAGTTGATGCGCGTCCATGATGTATGAGTTGTATTTGCCCAGTGTATGTAATTTGTTGTTTGTGTATGCTTTATTATCACCTGTGCCGAACCATTATGCCCAATGGGTATAATCGGCTGTAGTTTCTTTATTGTATAGTGTAGGATTATTCTACCTTTCTATGCCTTGATCTCTTTGTTGTATAGTGTATGCTTTTTAGAGGTGATAGTATTGAGTAGGATAATTCTTTGAATATGCTATATCGTTTAAACGGGGCCAACTCGCCCGACCATGGCCCTTCACGGGGCCGTCGGATCCATGGGCCTTCTACGTTTCGTAGGATCCATGGGCCTTCTACGTCTCGTAGGATCCATGGGCCTTCTATGTCTCATAGGATCCGTGGGCCTTCTACATCTCATAGGATCCATGGGCCTTCTATGTCCGTAGGATCCATGGGCCTTCTACTTCACGTAGGATCCATGGGCCGCCGACTCATTTATGGGTCTTGTACGGGCCTTTAATGGGCCTAGATGGGCCTATAATGGAAATCGTACGTTTTATGGGCTGACCATAACGGGCCGTTAATAGGCCGTATTTGGTGATGCTATGAAAATGGCCCAACAGACTAACGGACCACAAACGGGACGACTATAACGACGGGCTGCATTTGGCCCACAAGCAGAAAATGACAGTAACAGGCCGTAAGTAACCGAATGCTACAAATGAGCCCAAGAATAAATGGGCCCTCAGAAGGCCGAAAGTTAACTTGGGCTAGAAACGGCCCAACGGAATAACGGTCTGTTAATGGGTATAAAGTGTTACACTGTTCATTAGGGGCCAGTTTCACCGCGGGCCGTTAATGGGTGTAAAGTAATACACTGTTCATTACGGGTCAGTTTCAGCACGGGCCGCTACTGGGCCAGGAGTTACAAAGGGCCTCATATGGGCCGAAAGATGTCATGGGCCATACATGGGCCAGAAGTGAAAATGGGCTGGAATCATATTGGATGGCCCAGATGACGCTACTGGGCTTAATTCGCATAGGGCGTAACGGGCCTTGGGTTAGCGGGCTGTAAATGGGCTATATGCTAACATGTCGTTAACAGGCTTTCCATGGGCCGGCCCGCCAGCTTTTGACCAAGTCAAACGGGCCGGCCTTTTCACAGGAATGGGTCACTGTTGGGCCGTGCCACGTGTCGACGTATCATAGGCGCCTTCTGTCTAGTGAGTGGATGAAATATGTCCCAATGATGAGCCGACATGTGTTTCCTCCAGCCAATGATGATTTTACACGTGGAAAATCCCCATTGGTCGGGGCTGTTAACGGGTTATCGGATCCAAAACCCAACCCGATAGCTTAACGGCGTTCCGTTACGGTGGATGCCACGTGTCGGTCACCCTTGACGAAAGCACTTCTGTGACGCGTGATTTATCGTCATGGAAGTGGACACTTCCGTGATGATAATTTTGGTAACTAGATGATACCCCACGCGTTGCTGCAGGAATTTGATGCTTATAATGTTTAATAAACTATTTATAGAATAGTAGCAGGTCGTTGAAAAAAATGGTTGGGAACGTATATATAGTGTGTTGGATACAGTTCTATGGGCAAAGGCGGATTATAAAGTGTCCCATATAAACTGTCAAATATACATGGTCTGTAGATGATAGCATGAACTATTCATAAGTTTTTTTTTGCGGGTGAACTATTCATAAGTTTTGATCAGGTGCAAAAAATATATAGTAATATGATTAATAAAAAATCATTCCAGTACAAATGCCATCGCCATGCATGTGGTATATTCCACAATCTTTTCTCTGTTGGCACATACCAATTGGCAATCCAATATAGTTACCCTCCAACATACAGCAGCTTACACAACAACAAAAATAGTTGAATATTTTTCGCTATGAAAAAAAGGCAGGAGGCACATTATTGCTACTGGTTTACGCATATAGAAAAGACTTCTACCTAGAAGCAAGGAAGAAGTATGCTACCTGAAGGTACTGAATAGCAGCTCATGGATTCACTATCTTTTTGGATAATAGCACAGAGATCTAGGAAAAACAAAAGGTAGTATTTAGGTTAGCAGCAAAATAACAATGCGGGTATAAGAAGACAGTAGCCAACTTCCAACATAGCAAAATATTGATGTAAGAGGACAGAAAATGTTGATAAGAATATTAGGCCTGTTCGGAGACTCGCTAGCTTCTTCAAAACTTCTCATATCCAGCTTCTCACCCGACTTCTCACTTCACCTGGCGTCCACCAAACCATTCTGGAGCGAAGGCAGCTTCTTCCCGCACACGGGTCCAAAAAAAGAGAAACAAGCCGGGCCTGGTTTGGGCTTGCGATTTGGGCTTGGGGGCACGGTCGTCCCAGTGCTGCTCCTGGCTCGGAGGGTCCGGACCGCTCCTCCGGACGTCAATGGCGTCGGGACTAGCACCTCTGTGCCATGGGGTCGCAGCTCCTGGCACCCCACACGATTCGCCCCGCCGAGGATTGGATCTGGTGGGAAACAAGCTGGGACGACCGAATCTGTAGGAAGAGGCGAGGATCCGGTCGGCAACGGGGGCAGCCTGGCGCGGCGGCGGGGAACGGTGGCCGTGAGTGTTCGAGGGGAGAAGACGAGGTAGATGGGAGATGGGAGCGAGCGGTTCTGTTGCGGGTTCGATCAAGGGACGAGGTGACGAATCGTTTTCTCTCGCGGTGGCACACGGCTGTAAATAACTACAACTTCTAATTCACAAAAACGTGGAGCTGGGAATCGGTAGCTTCACAAAAATGCACTACAGCCCGTCGTGGCTTCCTAGATTTCAGCTTCTTGAAGCTATTGCGTTCGGGCTAGCTTCGGGCTGAGATTTTCAGAAGTTTGAAGTGGGAGGAGATCAGAACAGGTAAGATGCAAACTTGCAACATCTATGGAGCTATCTTATTGAGGGTGGCATGTAGATAATAAGCAACCATGTAAAACTGGAGCAGCGTCAGGGCACTCGACCATGCAGGATGGACTGGCGAGAGGAAAGAGAGAGAGTTGGAGAAGCATATGCATCTTGTAGGAGCCATTCGGCTGATGCTTACGCGCAACAACACTAACGGCAACCTTAGAGAAATCATGGAAGAGTGCGATGAAGAAGAGGATAATGACCACAACAGTTGAAATTTTCAATCGGAACATGCATATACACCCAGCCATCATGGAGACAACAGGGATGAAGCCAATCGACTACTTAAAGTGGAGAATCTATTACAACACCCCATCAATTACTCTTTCTTGGAGAAGATGAATAGGTAGAGAAAAAACCATTAGTAATTTGTGCCAATGAAGGGGAGGTGACCAAGACGAAGGAAATTAAGGAGACAAAAGAGCACAGAGTGCCAATGAGAGCAAGGCAAGGGAAACAAATAGTACCGGCATACCATGGAGGAGATGAGTAGTCAATCCGCCTGTGAGTCTTCGAGGTAGATTTTATACCTACAATATGCATGTAGGGAAAATGGAGGAGGGGCTGAGGGTCTGCAGCATAGGTAGCAGCAAGGTTTCCATGGCTCTACGATGGCCTCGGGAAGGGGTGTGGAGGGCAGCTGCGGCTGGGCCAGGCTGATATAGTGATATGGATGGTCGGAGGAGACCGGCTGGGCAAAGCCGACAGTGGTATCTATGGAGAAACTATTGGCATGCGGAAGGAGCGGTGCCACAGCATGCATCGAGTCTCCTGTTTGGGTGGTGGCGAGGCCGCTCGTGCTGGAGCTCACTTCCGGCGGCAGCATAACAGGGGGAAGATGTGGTGCAGTGCAAAAGGCAGCAGCGTTCGCTGGAGAGAAAATACGGTGGGAGGGCGTGGAGACTTTAAGACTGCCTCGTACGTTACAAAAAATGAAAGAAGAAAGGGAGAAGAAACGGCGACTTGGCACCGCACTAAACAAAAATTGAATGGAACGATTTGTTGGTCTGCTAGTCTTCTTGTCTTCGGCTTGGCAACAGAATGCTTGAAAAAGTTGTTGCTGTGGCAGGGACTGATGATGAGGTGGGATCGTTTTGTTAGGTATATAGAATAGGAAAAATAAAATAATTGATGATATGGCATGTATAATGGATAGGCTGCATGTCAAGAGAAATATGGTAGTGGGGATGAACTATTTAAGTATTATAGATTTCATGGAACACTTCTACGACAGCACAGGTATGACTATCTTGATTCTGTCATAAAATCGTCATGGATGTACATGCATGACAAAAAACGCGACCTACTGTGACAAACACGTATCATCGCGGAAGTGTATAGGTCTTTAGAGCAGACAACGCTATCTGACAAAGCGCATGTCTTGTTGGTTACGGATAGCTCGTCAGAGGAGGATTCAGAGACAGATGACCAGTCCTATCCCCCCCCCGAGGTGCATGCTCCAACTTGGCAGGATTATATTGCTCATATCGTGCATATGGTATCTTGCATTGCGATGTCATTTGCTTAGTTTAGACATGTTTTGTGTGAATGCCACCTGTTTAGTGTCTAATTACCATATATGTGAATTATGCAATGTCATCTTGTTGCAAGACATCATATATGTGAATTATGCAATGCTATCTTGTTGCAAGGCATTATATATGTTAATTATGCAATGCCATGAAGTTTAGCCAAGCGTCATATATGTGAATTATATCATGCCATCCATTTTTTGTATTTCTCATTGCATTTGTCAACAATGTTTGTATATTCAACTGCTCTTCCTGTGCATCAGCCATTTGAATTGGTGATGGAGAAATCTGGAGTGAAAACAAGGTCTTCAGAGCAGACAATGCTACCTGCTAAAGCGGATATCTTGCTGGTTACAGATAGCTCTTCAGAGGAGGATTCAGAGGCAGATGACCAGTCCTATTATCCCCTTGAGGTGTATGCTCAAACTTGGCAGGGTTACATTACTTATATCATGCATATGTTGTATTGCAGTGCTTAGTTTTTATATCATATACACAATATTGAATGCCATCTCCTTAGTTGACACATCATATATGTGATTGCCTCTGCTCACTTGCTTAGTATATAAATCATATATTTGAATTATATCATGCCATGATGTTTACATAGACAGCATGTATCTGAATTATGGCATGCCAACCCATTTTCTAAAGACATGATATAGTTATATCATCTCATCCTGTTTACATAGTCATCATATTTTGAATTATGTTATTCTATCCGTGAATTATATCATGCCATCATGTTTCCATCGACGGCATGTTCGTGATTTATGGCATGCCAACCACTTTAATAGACACATCGTATAGTTATATCATGTCATCATGTTTACATAGTCATCATATTTTGAAGTATGTCATTCTATCCTGTTTAATTAGCCATCATACATGTGAAATTGTGTCATGCTATCCTGTTTAATTAGCCATCATATATGTGAAACTATATCGTGCTATTCTGTTTGGTTAGATAACATAAATGTGAATTATTTCATGCCATGTTTTCTTCCCTACCGTCCATTGCACCTGTCTATCTTACAATGTATGTACATTCAATTACTTTTCTTGTTTATCAGCCATTTCAATTGGAGGGCTGATGGTAGTATCTGTGGGAGTAAAAACACGGTCCTCAGAAAAGATCGTGCTACCTGTCGATGTAGATAGAACCACGGTTGTACTTGCCCAAGAACCAGCCCCACCACACATAACCCAGACTCACGCAGATTGTACCCCTACCCAGTTGGACAGAGAACCAGCTACACCCCTTCTAACCCCAACCCCAGCAGATAGTAACCCAGTTCCAGTTGACACAACATCATCTCCACCACAGAGCACCCAAACATGATCAGTTAGTAAGGCAACTACAGTTCCCAAAGCACGAGGACCACCACTCCGAACCCCAAGTCAATGCTTAAAGCAGAAGAAGAATTGTTCTCAGGTCAGGTTCCGTAGCTATGGTTCATACTACTTTGCTCTTGCATCACTGTATTTACTCATATCAACTAATTTCAAATTTGAAGGATGCAATTGAAACCCCAATGGCACAATAGGTATGTTTTAAACCTGTTTCTTTAACGTGTTTGTTGTTGTAACTTGCTCTATGTTGATTTCAGATTCAATTGAATGAACAGTTATGTTCTCATGCCATGCACATTACAAGTGTTGTTATTGCTGTGTAGTTTCCCACACTTATACTTTGTCTGTGCTGCTTTGTATTAAATAGATAAGATTCGAACTGTCTCTATCTTGATTTGGCAACATATACTAGAATGATATAGACCATACAGTGACCATACTACATAGATATATGTTTGTTTCGTGCTGTTATCCTGTCCACCTTACTACTGAACCGGTTTACCAAAATGTGTTTCATATACAACATGGTAAACTTGTGATGTGTTTGTTTGTTTCTCTTTTAGAACGCGGATAATATATTGGAGAAGAGTACCCCCGTTATGCAATGGTAAAGGAATTAATGCAGATAAGGTTCAAGATAGTGAGACATCCATGTTGGTCTCCAAGAAAGCTGATAAAAACTATATTGAAGACACTGAGACGACCCCAAAGTCCTATCTTGATGTAGTGTTCGAGTTAATGGCTACTATTGCTGGCACCAGCTCTTCAAACTCGCTGCCTGAATCAGTTCGGCTTCTTGAGTCTCAACTTCAAGTCGAAAGACATCGATCAGATGTTATGCGACAAGAAGCCGAAGGACTAAGGAAGTCCCTGCAGAATTCAGATGCATACTTCCTGGTGCAACAGCAAGTGCTGGAGGATTTAAGCGCCAAACAAGAGAAAATTAATAAGCTTGCTAAACATCTTGCCAGCATTATGGGTACCCAGGATATTGTTTCTTGAGCTCTTCTGAAGTGGTTTCAGTTCTGGACTTGTTTTGCAGCGGCGTTTATTTGCACTGGTCGCCAACTTTGACAACCAGTGTACATGATATGCGGCTTTGTTCCCTATATTTGCACTAGTGGCAAACTTTGATGCCCAGTGGATGTAATATGTGTAATAGCCGTGATAGCCTAGCGCAAGTTGCTTGCTTATTTATTTCCTTGTTGTCTTATTTATTTGTTTGCTTATAGTCAGTGCAGTTTTTTTTCACGGTTTGCTAGTGGCCGCAATAACCTATTTTTTAAAACTAGGCCACAATAACCATGGGCTACATATTTACTGTATTTACCATGGGCCTCCTACGGGCCGTAGAAACAATGGGCCTTCTACGGGACGTAGCATCAATGGGTCTTCTACGGGCCGTATGATCGATCGGCCAAACATGGGCCAATAACAGACCGCATTATGGGCCATAAACGGGCTAGATTTGAAATCGTCCGTTCATGGGCCGACCATAATGGGCTATCGTTAATTGGTCGTATTTGATGACGTTACGAAAACGGCCCAAAGGATTAACGGGCCAATTGTAACCACAGGCTGAATTTGGCCCACAAGCAGAAAAGGCCAGTAACGGGCCGTAAGTAACCGAATACTGGAAATAAGCCCAAGAATAAATGGGCCCTGAGAAGTACGAAAGATAACACGGGTTGGAAACGACCCAATGGAATAATGTGCCGTTAATGGGTATAAAGCGGTACATTGTTCATTGCGGGCC
This sequence comes from Triticum aestivum, assembly GCF_018294505.1. NCBI lineage: Eukaryota > Viridiplantae > Streptophyta > Magnoliopsida > Poales > Poaceae > Triticum > Triticum aestivum. The sequence goes on from NC_057801.1 coordinate 675,622,634, forward strand.
AGATTCAACACGGGCCGTTAATGGGCCAAGAGTTACAAATGGCCTCGTATGGGCCAAAAGATATCATGGGCCGGAAGTTACAATAGGCTGGAATCATATTGGACGGCCTAGATGAAGCTATTGGGCTTAATTCTGATAGGCCGTAACGGGCCATGAGTTAGCGGGCCGTAAATGGGCTATATACGAACAGGCCGTTAACAGGCTTTCCATGTGCCGACCCATTACCTTTTGACCAAGTCAAATGGGCCGGCCTTTTCACCAGAATGGGCCTCTGTTGAGACGTGCCATGTGTCGATGTATCATAGGCGCCTCCTGTCCAATCAATGGATGACATCTGTCCCAACGGTGAGCCAACACGTGTTTCCTTCGGCCAATGAAAATTTTACACGTGGAAAATCCTCATTGGTTCGGGCTGTTAATGTGTTATCGGATCCAAAACCGGACCCGATAGCATAACGGCGACCCATTATGGTGGATGCCACATGTCGGTCACCCTTAACAAAAGCACTTCTATGATGCGCAATTTATCGTCATGGAAGTGGACACTTCTGTGATGATAATTTTGGTAATGTCATGGAACACTTCTACGACAGCACAGGTATGACTATCTTGATTCTGTCATAAAATTGTCATGGATGTACATGCATGACAGAAAAGGTGACGTACTGTGACAAACATGTATCATCATGGAAGTGTATTTTTTTGTAGTGTTGGCCACAACTTCCTTTTGATTGCTCAAAAGGTCATTGAGATTCTTCTCACCTTGTATGCAAGACATAAGGCCTTTCTCAAGTTGCTCCTTTAACTTTGCATTCTCCTCCACAAGATGCACATGCTCACAACAAGGGTTAGTAGCATTTGCATTATCAATTAAGACCATATGAGGAAAAGTGGCTTTTTCCTTAGTTAGCTTCACTTGGAGTTGATCATGATACTCTTTGAGGCTAGCATGAGCACCCTTCAAGGCTTTGTGAACCTTGTCGAGTATATCAAACTCCTCCTTGAGTCTAGCAAGATCAACCCCAAGTTTGGCCTTCTCAGAATTTTGCACACGAGATACAACAAGAGCATGATCAAGATCTTTCTTTAATTTAGCATGGTCATCGTTGTGTGACTCCTCAAGAGCCAAACGATGACCGCGCTCTTCCTCAAGCACATTAGAGAGATCCGATATCTCATCGACATAATCATAGCTATGCCCCTCCATCTTAGAGATGGTTTCTTCGTGAGCCTCAATCATGTCATTGGCTTCACCAAGTTGTTCCAAGAGAGCAACAAAGTGCTTCTTGGATTTACCCTTTAGTTTACTCATAAAAGACTCGAATTCATTTTCCTCCTCATTAGACCCCTCACTTTCATCAATGCAATCCGTCAAAGAAGGATTAGTAATGATGGTAGTTTTGATGTTGGGGGTTACCTTGTTGGTGGCACTTGGCGGTGATGTTCTCATTGGGTGAGTCGAAGAGGGACACCCGTGGAGTCGTCGCAATGGCAACGGAGGCCATAGCAACCAACTCACTTTCTTCATCATCATCATCCTCCTCATTGTACTCTTCTTGTTCCACCAACCCCTTGGGAGGAGTCTTCTTGGTGAAGTTGCTCTTGTTGGGGAAGGACTTGGCCTTGTCCTTTTGGATGAACTTGCCACCATTGTCTTCCCTCTTCTCATATGGGCACTCCACAACAAAGTGGCTCACATTGCCACAATTATAGCAAGTCCTCACACGTTGCTTGCCCTTCGTGCCACTTGAGTTATTCTTGTTGAAGTTGGGACTTGTGTTCTTCTTGCTCCAAAATTGCCTTGAAGCGAGAGCCATGTGCTCATGATAAACATATTTTGTATCTTCGGGGTTGCTCTCCTCTTCATCCTCTTCTTCCACACTAGCCTTGGCCTTCAAGGCAAGGTTGGGCTTCTTTGCTATTTGAGAACGCAACACCTCATTGTCGGCGGTCTTGTCCAAGATACTCATTGCCACAAACTCATCCAACACTTCACTTAAGGACAAGGTGTGAAAGTCCGGCCTTTGACGGATGACAGAGGACATGGCCTTATGGTAAGGCATCATGGCTTTGAGAAACTTGCGCTTGATCCAGTTGTCATTTGTATCCTTGCTCCCATGATCTCAGAGTGAGACCACAAAAGTGATTAATCTCCGGTAAAGCTCACGAGGTTCTTCACCTTCATTCATTGCAAATTCATCGGCTTCATATTGCACCACTTCATAGTTGGAGCGTTGAATGCTTGCGCTTCCCTTGTAAAGGGAAACAACATGGTGCCATGCTGCCTTTGCCACGATGAAAGGTCGGAGATGCGAAATATCTTCGGATGGAATTGCATCTTTGATGATGAAGAGAGCATTCTCGTTGAATTGATGATCTGCGGCTTCTCGAGGGGTGAAGTTGCTTGGGTCATGCGGATAGAAACATTGCTCAGTGATTCTCTAGATATTAGTATTGACATGATTTAAATGATGTTTAAAGCGATAGACCCAAGAGTCAAAATCCTCATTTTTCACAATCTTAGGGGGAGAACCGGCATGATTCAAATGAGTGGAGGGAACCGGTCCTCCATAAGTAAGTGGAGGTTCAACATGGGCATAGATGCCATTTCCACTTCTACCACTAGATGAAGGAACTTTGTCACTCATAGCTTCCCCCTTGTCGGAGTTAGCATTCGTCACCTTGTTAGTGGGATTGACCACTTCCAACGGTGCGGTGGACAATTTAAGACCATCAAGAAAGTTCTTAAGCATGCCTTTGACCTCGGTCGTCATGGAGGTTTTCAATGTGTCCAAGGCCACATTGAACTCCTCACGTGTGACCGAGGTTCCCTCATCGGCCGTAGACAAGGATGGAATCACACCGGGTGCTCCTCCTCACCATATACGGTGTCAACCATACTCTTCGGATGGCAAAGTCCTTAATAAAGAGATGAGGCTCTAATACCAATTGAAAGGATCGATATAGTTGACTAGAGGGGGAGTGAATAGGCAACTAACAATTTTTAGCTTTTCTTTAACAATTTAAGCTTTGCATCAAAGTAGGTTGTCTAGACATGCAACTAGGTGAGCAACCTATATGATGCAACAACAAAAGCACACAAGCAAGCAAGGGATGCAACACAAAGTAAGCCTGCACAAGTACAGGTACGAGATAACCAAGAGTGGAGCCGGTGGAGACGAGGATGTGTTACCAAAGTTCCTTCCCTTTGAGAGGAAGTACGTCTCTGTTGGAGCAGTGTGGAGGCACAATGCTCCCCAAGAAGCCACTAGGGCCACCGTACTCTCCTCACGCCCTCATACAATGCGAGATGTCGTGATTCCACTATTGGTGCCCTTGGAGGCGGCGGCCGAACCTTTACAAACAAGGTTGGGGCAATCTCCACAACTTAATTGGAGGCTCCCAACGACACCATGAGGCTTCACCAGAATGGAATATGGCTCCGCGGTGACCTCAACCGTCTAGGGTGCTCAAGCACCCAAGAGTAACAAGATCCGCAAGGGATTAGTGGGGGGAATCAAATTTCTCTTGGTGGAAGTGTAGACCGGAGCCTTCTCAACCAATCCCTAGAAAATCAACAAGTTTGATTGGCTAGGGAGAGAGATCGGGCGAAAATGGAGCTTAGAGCATTAATGGAGCTTAGGGATGGAAGAGGTAGTCAACTCGGAGAAGAAGACTCCCCTTATATAGTGATAGGACAAATCCAACCGTTATCCACTTACCCAGCCTGCGATGTGCGGTCACCAGACAAGCGGTACTACCGCAAGGGCCTGTAGTACTACCGCGGGGCCCTACGGTACTACCACTGGCGTGGCAGGAGCTAGACCATCCATGTTGCATTGCAGCAGAAAGCGGTAGAACCGCCGGAAGGGTGCTATCGCTTGCCCTTGCGGTACTACCGCGAGGCAGGGTTTGTCTAGGCTGGGAAAGCACAGACATAAAAAAATACATCCGTGGCTACTTTCGTTCAGTTTCGATCTGTGCAAAAATCCGACGCAGTACTACCGTGAACCTGGAGCGGTACTACCGCGTAGGGCGCGGATGTAAAAAATTACATTCACCCCTACTTCCGCTCGTGTTGTTGCGCCTGGCCCGAGGCCATGGTACTACCGCGCCCTGGGAACGGTACTACCGCAAGGGACTGCGATACTACTGCGACCGTGGCTGGTACTACCGTCAGCCTTTGCGGTACTACCACTCCCATGAGCAGTACTAACGCATGCCCCAGCACAACCAACACTAGGAGTCCTTCATTTTGCAGAGACATGGATAAACGGAGGATGCTCCAAAGAGCCAAAGGAAAGGTGGTGCAAAAGGAACAGACGTGTATGTGATGATTCCACCCAAACCTTTCCAAAGCTGACCCCCTCTTAATACGATTTTCCTACGACTCAAATCCACCAAAAAGAAACGTAGGGAAAACTCCGTCTTCACTAGACTCCGAGGGGAAATGAATCATCTTGTGCCTAAACATGAGATATCTAAAATGCTCAATGCACACGATTAGTCCGCAAATGCATTGTCATCAATCACCAAAACCACTAAGGGATAAATATGCCCTTATACTATCTCAACATCATTATCTGGTTCTTTATCATTATTTGGTTGAGTGTCTTCATGAACCTTATCATCATCTTTTTCATTATCACTAGGTGAGTGTTCATTACCAGATTGAGTTTCAACATCAGAGATAGAAACTTCATTTTCATTATCAGGAGGTTTTTCTATTTCAGGTTCATTAGAAGCATGCAAAGTCCTATCATTTTTCTTTTTCTTTTTAGAAGGACTAGGTGCACTAGTGTTGGCTCTTTGTGAATCTTGTTCAATTCTTTTTGGGTGTCCCTCGGGATAAAGTGGTTCCTGAGTCATTTTACCTCCTCTAGTTGCAACTCTAACAGCAAAGTCATTTATATTATTATTCATTTCATCAAGTAATTCTCTTTGTGATTTAGCAACTTGTTCCAACAGAGTTTGAACCATAGAAGCATGTTTTCCAACACCTCTAACATCATTTGATATTCTAAATAACAAGTCACTCAAGCGAGCAATCATATCAGAATTATATTTCAATTGTTTCATAACATTTGCATTGAAGTGATCTTGTTTTCTAATGTAGTTTTCAAACTCATAAAGGCATTGACTAGGATGCATATTGTGAGGATTATAATTATCATTGAACTTCATTATAGAATTCACCTCTACCACCTTAGGCAGTGGTGGCGTATTAAGCCCATGTATTTCATCAATAGGAGGTAAAATTTTAACATCCTCAGCTTTAGTACCTTTTTCTTTCATGGATTTCTTTGCCTCTTGCACATCTTCAGAACTAAGATATAATATATCCCTCTTCTTTGGAGTGGGTTTAGCCGGTGGTTCAGGAAGAGTCCAATCATCATAATTTTTCAATATATTATTCAATAATTCTTCAGCTTGTCCAACAGTTCATTCCCTGAAAACACAACTAGCACAACTATCTAGGAAGTCCCTAGAAGCATCGGTTAGTCTATTATAAAAAATATCAAGTATTTCATTTTCCTTAAGAGGATGATCAGGGAAAGCATTAAGTAACTGGCAAAGCCTCCCCCAAGCTTGTGGGAGACTCTCTTCTTTAGTTTGCACAAAGTTAAATATTTCCTGTAAGGCAGCTTGTTTCTTATCAGCAGGATTTTTTTCTAGAGAAGTAATAAATCATATCCTGGGGACTGCGCACACAACCAGGAGCAAGAGTATTGTACCAAGCTTTAGCATCACTCTTTAATGAGAAAGGAAATAATTTGAGAATAAAGTAATAGCGATTTTTCTCATCATGAGTAGAAAGGGTGGCTATGTCATTCAACTTAGTAAGATGTGCCACAACAGTTTCAGTTTCATGACCATGGAAAGGATCAGATTCAACCAAAGTAATTAACTCTGGGTCGATAGAGAATTCATAATCCTTATCATCAATAAAGATAGGTGAAGTAGCAAACTTAGGATCACATTTCATTCTAGCATTCAGAGATTTTTCTTTATACTTGCATAGTAATTTCTCTAGATCATCTCTATCTCTGCAAGCAAGAATATCTCTAGTTGTCTCTTCACTCATAACATAACCTTTTGGTACCTTAGGCAATTCATATCTAGGAGGGCTAGTTCTAGTAGGTGTTTCAGGAGATTCAGTTTCAAGCTCATCATCAGATTCAACAACATCATGTTGTATAACTCTAGCAATTTGTTTATCAAGAAATTCACCAAGTGGCACATCATCATTATCAAGCAAGGTACTAGCATCATCATATGCATTATCCATAGCAGAAGTAGCATCATCAATAACTTGCGACATATCAGAATTAATAGCATGTGGTGGTGTTGCAAGTTTACTCATAACAGAAGGTGAATCTAAAGCAAAACTGGATGGCAGTTCCTTACCTCCCCTCATCTTTGAGGGATAAATCTTAGTCTTTGGATCCTTCGGATTCTTCATAGTGATAATATGATAATAATCCCAAGTGACTCAACAAATATAGCTATGCTCCCCGGCAACGGCGCCAGAAAAAGGTCTTGATAACCCACAAGTATAGGGGATCGCAACAGTTTTCGAGGGTAGAGTAATCAACCCAAATTTATAGATTCGACACAAGGGGAGCCAAAGAATATTTGAAGGTATTAGCAGCTGAGTTGTCAACTCAACCACACCTGGAGATTAATTATTTGCAGCAAGTAATCTGTAGCAAAGTAATATGATAGTTTTGATAGCAGTGACAACAGTAATAGTAACGGTAACAGTGATAGCTGTAATAACTTAGCAGAAACAATATAGGATAAATTTGTAGGCATTGGATCGGTGACTTGTTGGATGATATTCATCATGAGACAGTTATAACCTAGGGCGATACGGCACTAGCTCCAGTTCATCGATATAATGTAGGCATGTATTCCGTAAATAGTCATATATGCTTTATTAAAAGAACTTGCATGATGATGTCTACTACACAACCTTCTTCTTGTAGATGTTGTTGGGACTCCAAGTGTAGAGGTTTGTAGGACAGTAGCAAATTTCCCTCAAGTGGATGACCTAAGGTTTATCAATCCGTGGGAGGTGTAGGATGAAGATGGTCTCTCTCAAACAACCCTGCAACCAAATAACAAAGAGTCTCTTGTGTCCCCAACACACCCAATACAATGGTAAACTGTATAGGTGCACTAGTTCGGCGAAGAGATGGCGATACAAGTGCAATATGGATGGTAGATATAGGTTTTTGTAATCTGAAAATATAAAAACAGCAAGGTAACTAATGATAAAAGTGAGCACAAACGGTATTGCAATGATAGGAAACAAGGCCTAGGGTTCATACTTTCACTAGTGCAAGTTCTCTCAACAATAATAACATAATTGGATCATATAACTATACCTCAACATGCAACAAAGAGTCACTCCAAAGTCACTAATAGCGGAGAACAAATGAAGAGATTATTGTAGGGTACGAAACCACCTCAAAGTTATTCTTTCCGATCAATCTATTGGGCTATTCCTATAAGTGTCACAAACAGCCCTAGAGTTCGTAGTAAAATAACACCTTAAGACACAAATCAACCAAAACCCTAATGTCACCTAGATACTCCAATGTCACCTCAAGTACCCGTGGGTATGATTATACGATATGCATCACACAATCTCAGATTCATCTATTCAACCAACACAAAGAACTTCAAAGAGTGCCCCAAAGTTTCTACCAGAGAGTCAAGACGGAAACGTGTGCCAACCCCTATGCATAAGTTCACAAGGTCACTGAACCCGCAAGTTGATCACCAAAACATACATCAAGTAGATCACGTGAATATCCCAATGTCACCACAGATAAGCACATGCAAGACATACATAAAGTGTTCTCAAATCCTTAAAGACTCAATCCGACAAGATAACTTCAAAGGGAAAACTCAATCCATTACAAGAGAGTAGAGGGGGAGAAACATCATAAGATCCAACTATAATAGCAAAGCTCGCGATACATCAAGATCGTACCATATCAAGAACACGAGAGAGAGAGAGAGAAAGAGAGAGAGATCAAACACATAGCTACTGGTACATAGGTGAACTACTCCCTCCTCATCATGGAGAGCGCCGGGATGATGAAGATGGCCACCGGTGATGGATCCCCCCTCCGGCAGGGTGCCGGAACAGGGTCACGATTAGTTCTTGGTGGCTACAGAGGCTTGCGGCGGTGGAACTCCCGATCTAGGTTTCTTTTCGGGGGTTTCTGTATTTATAGGAATTTTTGGCATCGGTCTCACATCAGGGGGTCTCCGAGTCGTCCACGAGGCAGGGGGGGGGGCGCGCCCTCCACCCTCGTGGGCGGCTCCGGACTCTTTTGGCCCAACTATTTTACTCCGGGGGCTTCTTTTGATCCATAAAAATCATCAAAAATTGGCACGTCAATTGGACTCTATTTGGTATTCCTTTTGTGTAAAACTCAAAAACAAGGGAAAAACAGAAACTAGCACTGGGCTCTAGGTTAATAGGTTAGTCCCAAAAATCATATAAAATAACATATAAATGCATATAAAACATCCAAGATGGATAATATAATAACATGGAACAATCAAGAATTATAGATATGTTGGAGACGTATCACATGACATCTTTTGTCCTACCCTCCCGTGGCAGCGGGGTCCATATTGAAAACTAAGGCATATTAAGGCCTTCTTTTAATAGAGAACCGGAACAAAGCATTAACACATAGTGAATACATGAACTACTCAAACTACGGTCATCACCGGGAGGGTCCCGGTTATTGTCACTCCGGGGTTGCCGGATCCTAACATGTAGTAGGGGGCTATAACTTGCAAGGTCGGATCTAGAACATGGATATAATGGTGATAACATAAACGTTTCAAATCTGAAATCATGGCACCCGGGCCAAAAGTGACAAGCATTAAGCATGGCAATCATAGCAACATCAATCTAAGAACATAGTGGATACTAGGGATCAAGCCCTAACAAAACTAACTCGATTACATGATGAATCTCATCCAACTCCTCACCGACCTGCGAGCCTACGAAGGAATTACTCACTCCCGGTGGGGAGCGTCATGGAATTGGCGATGGAGAAGGGTTGCGGATGATGAAGAACGAAGACCCCCCTCTCCGGAGCCCCAAATAGACTCCAGATCTGCCCTCCCGAGGAAGAACGGGGCTTGGTGGCGCCTCCGTCTCGTGGATCATGCTAATTCTTTCTCCCTCATTTTTTTCTCTGAAAATAGGAATTTATAGTGTCAGGGTTGAGGTCTACCGGGCCACCAGGTGGGTACAACCCACCTGGGCGCGCCAGGAGAGGGGGACGCGCCCTAGTGGGTTGTGCCCACCCAGGTGCCCCTCTCCGGCAGGTCTTGGCTCCAGAAATTCTTATTATTGATATAAAAAATCCTCTCAAAGTTTCGTTCCATTCCGGGAACTTATATTTTTGCACAAAAACAACACCATGGTAGTTCTGCTGAAAACAACGTCAGTCCGGGGTTAGCTTCATTCAAATCATGCAAATTAGAGTCCAAAACAAGAGGAGAAGCATGAGAAAAAGTAGATACATTGGAGACGTATCAAGCACGCGCGGGTGGGTGCCCATTTCGAAGCGATGGAGGGTGATCCAACAAGAGTGCAACAAGTTTTGTGCCACTCTTGAGAGCATCAAGGCTCGCCCCGTGAGCAGCATCGGCATGCAAGACATGGTATGCTATCAAGCCGCCCTCTTTTGTGTCATCAAGTTCATGCTTGCGTGTTCATTTGCATACCATTTGCCAATATGCTTGCATGGAAACATTTAGTAGGCATTTCAAGCTTTGGAGGCATTCAAGGTCTAACACAATGGTAAGTGCTTCAACCTCTCCCATTGCTTTCGGGTCATCAAGGACGAGGAGAAGTTCAAGGCGCAATATGCCGCCCTCAAGTCACGTGGGGTGATACGTCTCCAACGTATCTATAATTTTTGATTGCTCCATGCTACTTTATCTACTGTTTTAGGCAATATTGGGCTTTATTATCCACTTTTATATTATTTTTGGGACTAACCAATTAACCGGAGGCCCAACCCAGATTTGTTGTTTTATGCCTATTTCAGTGTTTCGAGGAAAAGGAATATCAGACGGAGTCAAAACGGAACGAAATCCATTGAAGAAGTTATTTTTGGAAGGAAAGCAACCTAGGGAACTTGGAGTGCACGTCAGGGGAGATACGGGCTGCCCACGAGGGTGCCCCCCCCCGGGCGCGCCCCCCTGCCTCGTGGGGCCCCCGTAGCTCCTCCGACGTACCCCCTGCACCCATATATACTCTCGTACCCTAAAACTTCCAGAACAGAAGATAGATCAGGAGTTCCGCCGCTGCAAGCCTCTGTAGCCACCAAAAACCAATCGGGACCCTGTTCCAGCACCCTGCTGGAGGGGGATCCCATCACCGGTGGCCATCTTCATCATCGCGGTGCTATCCATGACGAGGAGGGAGTAGTTCACCCTCGGGGCTGAGGGTATGTACCAGTAGCTATGTGTTTGATCTCTCTCTCTCTCTCGTGTTCTCTCTCGTGTTCCCTCTATGGCACGATCTTGATGTATCCCGAGCTTTGATATTGTAGTTGGATCTTATGATGTTTCTCCCCCTCTACTCTCTTGTGATAAATTGAGTTTCCCCTTTGAAGTTATCTTATCGGATTGAGTCTTTTATGAGAACACTTGATGTATGTCTTGCCGTGATTATCTATGGTGACAATTGGATATCATGTGCCACTTGATGTATGTTTTGGTGATCAACTTGCGGGTTTCGTGACATTGGGAACCTATGCATAGGGGTTGGCACACGTTCCTGACTCTCCGGTAGAAACTTTGGGGCACTCTATAAAGTACTTTTATGTTGGTTGGATGAATCTGAGATTGTGTGATGCATATCGTATAATCATGCCCACGGATACTTGAGGTGACAATGGAGTATCTAGGTGACATTAGGTTTTTGGTTGATTTGTGTCTTAAGGTGTTATTCTAGTACGAACTCTTTTATAGATTGATCCAAAAGAATAACTTTGAGGTGGTTTCGTTACCCTAACATAATCTCTATGTTTGTTCTCCGCTATTAGTGGCTTCGGAGTGACTCTTTGTTGCATGTTGAGGGCTTGTCATACTATCTATCTTTGTTATTATTGTTGAGAGAACTTGCACTAGTGAAAGTATGAACCCTAGGCCTTGTTTCCTATCATTGCAATACCGTTTACGCTCACTTTTACCACTTGTTACCTTGCTGTTTTTATTATTTCATATTACAAAAACCTATATCTACCATCTATTTTGCACTTGTATCACCATCTCTTCGCCGAACTAGTGCACCTATACAATTTACCATTGTATTGGGTGTGTTGGGGACACAAGAGACTCTTTGTTATTTGGTTGTAGGGTTGTTTGAGAGAGACCATCTTCATCCTACACGTCCTATGGATTGATAAACCTTAGGTCATCCACTTGAGCGAAATTTGCTACTGTCCTACAAACCTGTGCACTTGCAGGCCCAACAACGTCTACAAGAAGAAGGTTGTGTAGTAGACATCATGGGGGGAAAGCAAGCCGTGGAGGAGGTTGGGCACGGCGAGACGGCACGGCGAGCCGGCACGGCCGCGGGGGAAGACCAACTCCAAGAAGGAGGACAAGCGGGATGCAGCATCCAACGCCTTGATCGCAAGCGTGGAGGTCATAATGAACAAAAAGGACTCAAGGGAGGAGGAGAGCCGACACTTCAAAGAAGAGCAAATGAATGCCTTCATGGAGATCCAAAGGAGGAGGCTTGAGATGGAAGCGGAGAAGCAAGCCAAGATGCTTGAGCTAGAGGCGGAGAAGCAAGCCAAGATGTTAGAGCATCTCCATCCGTTCGGCCCCCCAGGGCACCGAAAAAGAGCCGCCTGGGGGCGAACCGGCGCTAGATCGGCCCCTGGGGGCGACCTAGCTCCTAGTCATCGGCCCACAGGTCGCCCAGGTTCGGCGATGTTCCGTACAAAATATATGCAAACTCGGTGATTTTGCACGAACTCGGCGAAACTTCATTGAAATTTGTACAAAAAACATGAAAACATGCAAACTATGCCTGAACTACGCCTAACCGCCACCGCCGCAGCTGCCGCCATTGTCTACATGCCGAGAAGCCTGTAGAAGCAAGCGCCGTCGCCGTCATCATCGTTGTCGCGCGGCTAGCTTGGGCTGGCGTTGTCCCTGCTGCAGCCCTGGCCAGGGTCGTCGAGGCGCGGTGGCGCGCTGGACGGGCCGGCCTCGTCCTCCTCGTTGCTGTCGAGGACAATGACGTCGCCCTGCTCGCGCCCGTGGCGCCGGGCCTGATGCCAGGCCTGGAGCTCCGCGTACGCCTGGCGCTGGCGGCGGACCTGCTCCCGGACGTAGTCCTCCTTCACCCACTTGAGGGCGGACTCGTCGTCGGGGGCCGCCATCTCGACGTGCTCCGGCTTCACCGGGAGCAGCCCCGGCTCTAGCTTCGGCCGGACCAGGCGGAAGGAACCGCGCGGGGAGGACCGGGCACCCTCGTTGATGACGAGGGCGCCACTGCGGGTGCGGCGCCCGAGCGGCATCTCCTTCGGCTCGGGCTTGACAGGGCGGAGCATGGCCGGCGAGCCGGAGCCCGACGACGAGGACAACCCCGACTCCATCCGCCGCGGCGTCCAGGAGCTCCCACGGCGGCGAGAGAAGGACGACCGCGGCGGGTACTCGAGGAGCGGCACGTTGCCGATCTCGATGTGGTCGAGGACGGCCTCGAGGGTGCGGCCTGGCACGCCCCATCACTCACGCCGCCCGTCAGAGTTGAGGCAGCCGCGCGGGATGACGCCGTTGGTGGAGACGATATGCCCCTCGCGGCTGCGTTGGAAGTACGTGGTCCAGAGGTGGTGGCTGTTGGCGGCGTAGCGCGACTCGTCCCAATGCTCCTCCGTCATGGACAAGCGGATGCGGGCGATCTCGGCCCGCCACGCCGCCCCTTCGGGCACCGGGACGCCGCCGGCGCTCAGCCTCCACGTCCCCGACACCCGCATGTCCGGGGGTGCCGGGTACTCAGCCTCGTAGAGCAGGCGCGCCTCCGCTTCTTGGAGGTGGCGGCGGCCGAAGCCGTTCGCCACGACGTCGTCGCCTGGGTATCTCTCGGCCATCTTTCTCGTCGTCGGGAAGAGGGGAGTGTTGCTATCTACGCCGGGGAGGGGGGAAAATGATAGTTGTGGCATCCACCGGCGGGGAGGTCGCCTTTTATAGCCATAGTTGGGCGGCCGCGGGCTGCATGCCGGGCGACGCGTGGCTGGACGCGCGTCGCGACGCGTTCACTGCGCCGCCCGTGAGGCATCAATGGAGGCTGACCGGCGCGGCAGCACGGCAGCCTTCGCATTGTTTCCCGCGGGAACCGAGCGATGAGGGCGACGAAGCAGCGTCTCGCTGACTCGGCGGGGCCATCCGCTTTCGCGCCAGTTTCGGCCCAAAGCGGCAAAAAAATGGGCTCCTGGGTGCGCGACTGGGCCGATTTTTGGGTGCCGGCATGGAAAAATCGCCTGGGGAGGGCCTGTTGGGGGCACGGCTGGAGATGCTCTTAGAGATCGAGGCCGCCAATGCCAAGACCAAGGAGAAAGAAGTGGCTCTCGCGAGCATGATGACCGGGGTGGAGACCATGAAGGTGGATCTCAACACAGTGTCGTCAAGGAAGATGTCGTGGTTCGAGAAGATGCAGACCGACATGCTCAAGTTCATCAACGAGCAGTGGCGGAGGCACGGGGGGGGGGGGGGGGGCAGCCAGGGCCCGTGCCCTCCCAACATCCTTATTTCCTTGGTAATATGCAAATGAACAGTGACATCTTTTTACTGTTACCTGCAGCCGGCCCTCCCCAATGTCCAATTATATGCATTCCTGCCTCCGCCACTGCCGACGAGTGATCTCACGCCTTTCTTTTTCGTATGTTGGCTTGTGTGCTGGCATGACCACGGGCCGCGATGGCTGGTCAAACTCAAGTCCCACCCCTTTTGTGTGCTGGCATGTGTGTCGGCCGCTGGCGAGTGCGCCAGCGTGAACTGTGTGGTGATATTTTTTGAAGCCGACAATGTATGTCGGCGCTGGCATGGTGCCGGCATGAGACATGGCTGCTCGTATGATCTATGCGCCGCGGGCCTTTTTTTAAATTGAGTGCAGACATAAAAATGGATCGGCGCGTTGGGTGGGCGGCCGGCCAAAATGCAAAATAGGACGGACACCGGGCGGGCAACCAACCCAAACGGACAAAAAGCGGACAAATGCGCCGTATGTTTGGGTCAGCCGGTTGGAGTTGCTCTTACTGTTCATTCACACAGTTTCTTCACAGTTTTCTGACGTTGCACGTACGGGTAAATTTTTTTTTTGAACTATTGGGACACACGGACGTTTTTTGCTAGCAAAGGATAGAGAGGATTCGCGAAGAAAACGAAGGACGAGAGGCTTCGACGAGTCCGTGGGCCCGTGTGAATACAACGTGCGCGGGGGGCAGAGCAGCGGGTCCGGCCAAAAGCAAGCGTTTCCCAAATCGAATTGCCCCTTTCTTTCCCCTCGTCCAAGCCTCGGCCTCTTTATAACCCCCACCACCTAATCCTGCCCGTCCACCAAAGCCGCCAGCCTCCCTCCCCTGCCTGCCAGCCCCCAAATCTCCCCTCCCTCTGTCGCTCTCGAATCTTCCCCGAGCATCGACCATGTCGGCCTACTGCGGAAAGTACAAGGGTACGCGATCCATCTCCCTCCTTCCCCCTCCTCCCCTCCCTCGTCGTTCTCTCGATACGTCGGCGGTTTGATCTGTCTCGCGTGTAGATCCGTTACCCGTTCGCCGTTCGTCATGCTTAGATCTACCTTTGCTCGCGAATCCGATGTACTGTATGCCCTCCGTACGCGCCGTGCTTTGATCTGCTTGGTTCTAGCGGTTACGCTGTTTTCGAGCGGATTTAGGCGCTGCGTTATTAGATCAGTGCTTTGGGTTCCCCGGTCGCGTCAGGTGATGGGTTGCATGCTGATGATTACTGCTAGGTCCATGCTAGTGATTATTTTGTGTGGATGATGATACTGGCGTTCCTTCTTTTTTTGCAAGTACTTTTTGGGCAAGTTGATAGACTCCGTTGCTCCATCTGTACATAATTCTGTTTGTGTTCGTTGTAGTGGTAATTATGGCTTTAATTATTGAAGATTGTACCTGTAAATCTAGATCTATTTAGATCCTGGTGGCTTCTTTTGCTAAGCAATATACTGTGCTTATATAGTTGCAAGCTGTATTGGTTTGCTCTGCTGCCATCTTAAGGGCTCCTTTGATTCAAAGGAATTTTATAGGATTTCTGGAGGATTGAAATCCTTTGGATTTTTTTGTATGTTGGTCCTTTGATTTATAGGATGGAATCCCATAGGAATTTTTTCCTATGGAATCTTTTGTACGACATTTTGGCTCCGTTTGGTTTGGAGGCAGAAAAAATGAAGGAATAAGTAACTGCACAGGAATAGAGTCGAGTGACTAGAGCGAGCCTATGGAGCCTTGTGACCTGTTCGGTGTGCAGGAAATGGAGCCCTTGGAGTACGATGAAGAGATGGGCGTTCTCACAGCTGATTAGAGTTTTTTATTGTCTCTAGACGTGATGACCTCCCATGCAGCCATTGTTTATTCGGCTGGACCACACTATAGCAAGAGCTTAGCCTCGCGTCTCGGTCAGAACATGAGGTTCCGGTGGATTTTTCGTTTCCTGTGAAAAGTACAGGTTCACGTGACTTTCCACTGGAACAGAATACCAGATTCCTGTGAAACGAACGCACTGCAGGTAGAAGTTACTAAGGAAACTGATCCTTCAAAAGTTCCTGTGAGATTCCTGCGTACCGAACGGAGCCTTTATAGGAAATCTAACATTCACTCCAACCTCTTTTTACAATTCCTTTGTTTTTCCTGTGCCATTAAACACCCATTGCTACTCCTATAGGATTCAAGTGGGCATGCCACTCTAACCCTATACTTTTCCTATTCCTACATTTTCAAAATCCTACGAATCAAAGAGGCCCTAATTCTTTGTTTCCCCTTTGTGTTAACCACCTTGTGCTGTTGTACAGATACTTCTACTGAGAAATTGTCAAAATTTCATAATCACTTGTCCGAATTATGGAATATCCTGTGCTTATATAGTCGCGAGCTGTATGAGTTTGATCTGTTGCCATGTTAATTCTTTGTTGCCCCTGCCCGTGTTAGCCACCTTGTGCTGTTGCGCAGATACATCTTTGAGAAATTGTCAAAATTTCGTAATCAGGTGTCAGAATCATGGTAGTCGGTTTGTTATACATGTGTTGTTAGTTACACTCAACTTCTGCAGTTTTGTAGATTTTAGCACAATCTGAAATACTTATGGCAATTGATCTTAAATACTGATGGTGGTTATCCTGCAGATGAGCTCATCAAGAACGCTGCCTACATTGGCACCCCTGGCAAGGGTATCCTTGCTGCCGACGAGTCCACCGGCACCATCGGCAAGCGCTTCGCCAGCATCAACGTTGAGAATGTTGAGGACAACCGTCGCGCCCTCCGTGAGCTCCTCTTCTGCACCCCTGGAGCCCTCCAGTACCTCAGCGGCGTGATCCTCTTCGAGGAGACCCTGTACCAGAGCACCAAGGGTGGCAAGCCCTTCGTCGACATCCTCAAGGAGGGCAACGTCCTCCCTGGCATCAAGGTGGACAAGGGTACCGTCGAGCTCGCTGGAACCAACGGTGAGACCACTACCCAGGGCTTTGATGACCTTGGCAAGCGCTGTGCCAAGTACTATGAGGCTGGTGCCCGCTTTGCCAAGTGGCGTGCTGTCCTCAAGATTGGCCTCACCGAGCCATCACAGCTTTCCATCGACCAGAATGCTCAGGGTCTGGCTCGTTATGCCATCATCTGCCAGGAGAATGGGCTGGTGCCCATTGTTGAGCCTGAGATCCTTGTTGATGGACCTCATGACATTGACCGCTGTGCTTATGTGACCGAGATGGTCCTTGCTGCCTGCTACAAGGCTCTCAACGACCAGCATGTCCTCCTTGAGGGTACCCTCCTGAAGCCCAACATGGTTACCCCTGGTTCCGACGCCAAGAAGGTAGCCCCTGAGGTGATTGCTGAGTACACCGTCCGCACCCTCCAGAGGACCGTCCCTGCTGCCGTCCCTGCCATTGTCTTCCTCTCCGGTGGACAGAGTGAGGAGGAGGCGACCCTGAACCTGAACGCCATGAACAAGCTCCAGACCAAGAAGCCCTGGAACCTGTCCTTCTCCTTCGGGCGTGCTCTCCAGCAGAGCACCCTCAAGGCCTGGGCTGGCAAGGCGGAGAACGAGGAGAAGGCCAGGAAGGCGTTCCTGGTGAGGTGCAAGGCCAACTCCGAGGCCACCCTCGGCACCTACAAGGGCGATGCCACCCTTGGCGAGGGCGCCTCCGAGAGCCTCCACGTCAAGGACTACAAGTACTGATCTACCTTCGGTGCTGTGGCACGTTTGGGTGTCCTGCTTACCAGTATTATCGTTTGGTTTTCAGGGTCCTGATATATCCTTCGGATATCGAACCTAGCATGGAACTTTACCTTAGGTAGTTTTGTTTTTGGAGTTGAATGAATATCCTGTTTTTGGAGTCGAATACCGTGTAACCTGAGTGCTGCGTATAGTAAGTTGGTGGTAAAACCTGTTATATGCTGAGTACACATGCTTTGAGTTTTCTATTTCGATGATTGTGCGTCGCTTAATTTTTCTTTCGTTGTTGCACTTGGCTGAAGCAACCTTCCTGTTTTCTCTTACATACTTCCTTGGGCTGGAGCAATCTTTCAATTTTCTCTCGAGCAGAAATTAAAACTTGAAATTTCAAATCAAGGTTCTGTATCCGGTTTTTAATTCTATATCACATACACATTTTCAGCCAGCAGCACTTTTTTGAATAATGCAATATTACAGCATTCTTTTCTTGTATTTTGGCTGCTTGGTTGAGACCATCCAACCTAGAGTAAGGCAGCGCTAATTGCAATCAGAAACCAAACTTGACATTCCGTGTATGCTCATGAAACCAAGCCGATAGTTGAACCATACGATGGTAGTGTACACGTGCAATCTTTTTTGTTTGCAGCACTTTTTTTGACTTTTTGAACGATTGGATAATAGTACAATAGTATCGTCAACACAACAGAACGATTGACCACTGCAGCAGTTTTTTAGTTAGCAGGCTTGACTGCCTTCTGATTAGGGATGTAAATGGCAAATAAATGGTGTCCGCAAGTCCCGTTTGGTTAGCGTTGCCTAGCTTCATAGTTCATTTTTGCAGAAAATAAAATAAAATTTTAAACTGTTCGATTATATAGTGGGTTTAAACGGGATTAAATGGGACCCGGTTCACATCCCTATCTGATTGAACTCATTGAAGAGATCATCCAACCTAGAGCGAGAGCAGCGCTGAAGTTGAAACCAAGAAGTTTCGTTGGGTCATCATCAGCGCGTATATGTACATCCACAGCAATCTGCATTTGATTTCAATTTCAGTGGCCGTGAAAAGTTGACTGCTTCCATGAGCACCCTGTCAAACTTAAACTTATGTCCGTGGACTTATAAATTGCAGCTTGAAGTGCACCCCGTCAGTTCCAGACCAGTGCTTCTCTGACCATTTCGAAATCATTCGTTTGCTTTCTTCGGGTTTCTGGCACACTTCATGACCCAAATTTGAATCCATAATAAGTGCCGTGATTTTAGTTTGAACTAAAAGCACGGCACTTATTATTGTGGACCGGAGGGAGTGCTTATTATGAACATGTGATGTGGTTCATAAATTTTTAACTACTACATAAATTTTGAACTGGTACCAGAAAAAAAGTGCTGCACAACATAACCGCACCACAAAGGGAGGAAGCAGTAGCAGATTCATGATTCATGAAGAGCTCTTTTTCCACCAATGTTGGTGACACACAGAGATTGACTCATTACCCAGCGACTGTTCTTTTTTAATTATAGCTTGGCAATTTGCCAGAGCATCAGATACCAAACAAGTAAAAACCTTCATCAGGATCCATCAAACACTTCTTTTTCTGTACACTTATTACCACACCAATGCGATTGCGCAAAGCCAGAGCAACAAATAATGGCGCTTGGCAAACGGACTGACTGACTGACGGCTTCGGCTTCGGCTTTCGCTTGCCAGACACGATCTGCGGAGGATGGTCGGCTGCCGGAGAACCCTTGCACTGTAGTACATCATCGCTATCCCCGCGCCCAACCGGAGCTGGCGCCGGAGCGTCGCTAGACTAGGTAGTCATAGTAGACCAGCAGGAGGTTGTCGGGGACGATGAGGGGCAGGCTGTCGATGAAGCTGTGGAAGTGCCTCACATTCTCCTTCTCCAGGGTCACCGGGTCGATCACGTCCTCGTCGCCAGTGAGCACCCACAGGTCCCTGGACTGGACTCGCTTCAGGCTTCCGCGGCAGAATGGGCACGACTGGGATCTTGTGTACCTGTAACCACGATGCACATTAGAGGTGGGGCTCGATGGCACTTGCAGCACAACAGAAAGCACAAGCTGCTGTCTAGTCTGAAGTAATGCTGTTGGAGAAGCCATTGACGGCCCCCAACACTGTAACGAAGCGGCACAGTTCATTATCATTATAACAACAACTTGCCATGTGCAAAACCTATGACACACACGACGCCGTGCAGATAACACTTGCCTTGGTACACAAGTGTGATCTGCCAGCTAAGGAAACATAATTAGAATTATTAGAATGTCACACGGTCTCTCCCGCGAGAGACAGGGCGAAACCTAACACGCCGCCAGCCCAGCCCCCTCGCTTCCCCACCTTCCCCTCGCCGCCGCCAGGGCGCGCCGCCGGGCGAAGCCCGGCCGGCATCGGCGGCGGCGAGGATCTCCTTCCTCCTCGCCTGATCTGCTGCGGCGCGGGCGCGGCACCTTGGCGGGGACGCCTCGTTCTGGCGCAGGGTGTGGTGGTGGGGCTGTGTACGGTCGCGCTGGTGGCGGGATTGGGCGGCGGCTGGGGCGGCGTGGTGCGGGGCGGCGGCGGCCAGGCCCAGCAAGCAGGCGGCGGCGTACGGCGGGATGTCCAGTGGCGGCGGCGTCCGATCTGGGCTCAGATGGGCTTCGGCGGGCCGTGCTTGCTGCTGGCTTGTCTTCCATGCTCCGTCAATGGCAAACTGCTCCTGGGCTCGACCCGCAACTCGAGTACGTCGGGGGCTCCGGCCCTCGGCGTGGCGGTGGTGGTCGGCCAGCTGGTTGTGGCATCACACATCCAGTCCCAGCGCCAAGTGGGAGACGATGCTGCCGGTGAAAACCGTGCTATGACTTCGGTCAGGGCGGGCGATGGCGGCGTTTTCGCGTCGTTATCTTGATGAAGACATCGCCACTGTAGCTACCGTCGACTCGCTTGCGCTGCTCCGGGGTGAAAACCTAGACCCGGGGTTCCCGGATCGAATGATGGCGACACTTTAGGCGTCGTTCTCCCTCATGGGGGCATTGTTTTTGGAGCAGCGGCTGGATGAAGGAGACAAGTGGTTGAGCGGTTTTTCATTTACCACATCAAAGACGGCGGATCTCGGCGGCGTGGTGCAATGGGGATTCAGTGTCCGATGCAAGGAGATGGACTCGCGCAGGAGGAGGACGCTGTCTGGCGTCATGGTGGCGTCGATGGCAGAGAGGCCTAGCGAGGTCGGTGCGTTAGTTTTTGCTCTGAAGATGGATTGGTGGAAGATGGCGGCGACAGCACATGAGAGTGCGTCAGACCGGTGTATACCCCAAACCTAGTATGTGGCTTGGTTGGGGCCTCCGGCATTAGATGTTAGGCATTTGTGCGATGTCTGTTTGGTATTAGGCTCGGACTATCGGCACACCTTCATCAAGTGGATAGAAATAGTGACATATGTTGCTAGGATGGTGGCTTCAGACTATCTGATGTACTACTTTGTAAGGTCTTTGTGAATAATTAATAAAATGGCTGCATGCATCGCTCAAATGCAGAGGCCGGGGGTAATCCTCCTTTTCTAAAAAAAAAAGAATGTCACACATTTAAATATCCTCCACGCCCCCTTGCGCTTATCCCTTCAAGTTTGTGCTGTGATATTGACAATTGCCACTAGTAATGCAGGACTGCTACTGGTTTTTATTTGTGGACGCAGCTTCCAGGTTGTCTCATTTCCATACCACTGATAAAATAGTCACAAGTGTATTTAGTGTGACAAACAGCAGGGCTTTAAGAATGGTATGAACTATGAAGTACCACAACTGCCCATCAAACGCAAAACAGATTCAGTACTACTCAATTAAACGGGATAGCCGAATGCGTCTCTTGAGTATGGCATAAAGTTGGAATGGTTGGATTATGTAATCTTTCCTAGTTGACAAATGGAATGCCAATAAGAAACACTGCAACTTCCAGCTTCCAGGCAACTAATCAAGTGTTCAGTGCAAGCAAAGCAAAATAATCTGAACAGATTTGCAGTGTTTCAAACAACAGTGAATCAGCGATAACATTTTTGTTTGGTGTGAATTTTGAATATTTTGGAGATAATGTAGCTTAAGTAGGGCTAAATGGAGTTGGAGGGCAATAGAATGCAGAATTGTGTGCGTCAAATACTACTGTTGGGTTGTTGAACTACTCTCTCCCTACCCCTACCAACACTGAATTGAGTAGGAGCAGCTCACAAACAGCACCAAGGTTGAAAAAGAAGTGAACCAATAACTTCTTCGCACAATACAAATGCATTGTTAGAACCCGTGATTCCAAAGCTGTCGCCGCTCACGC
Source organism: Triticum aestivum (assembly GCF_018294505.1). Lineage (NCBI taxonomy): Eukaryota > Viridiplantae > Streptophyta > Magnoliopsida > Poales > Poaceae > Triticum > Triticum aestivum. The sequence continues at coordinate 675,644,415 of NC_057801.1, forward strand.
GATTCCTCACATATTTATCTCTTAAATTGACCTTATCTCGAGGCTCTTTCAACCACTGGCAATTTTTAACATTAGCGTGTGACGTGGGGACTATAGATGATAAACAACATATATGGTGCTAATTAAATACGCCTCAAACGGATAAGAGCAAGGGGAACCAGGGGCAATTACCAGTCTCGGTAACAGTTGATGCACATGGCATGGTTGCAGTTGGGAAGGACCATCTTGGTGCAGGCCTCCAGGCAAATGCCGCACTCGTCTTCCCTCTCGGCGTCCTTGTCATCGGCGTAAAGCTTCCGGCGGCCGCCGCTGTCGCCGTCCCCCTTGCACCACCCCTTCTCCTTGCAGTCTCTCGCCATGACGTTCTCCTCAATTTGTTGCAAGTAGGGGTATATTATGGCTGCATTCCATGGCACATCAGACGCACATGGTGTCAGTGCACGAAAAAGGCCTGAAACTGAAGAATTTCCCCCCAACTATGTGCTTGCTGCTATGCATACCGTAGAATTCTTTGAGGCTCGCTCGCCTTTCGATGGTGGATATGGAGGCATCCCCATCAACATAAACCTGCAGTGAGACCAAAGCATCTAAAAACATCATTATCATGGAGCAAAAAGATAAATAATCTGGAAATGAAATTCGGCTCATGAATTTCAGGGCCTGCAGCAAAGACTGAATGAAACAAGTACCTTGTAGACGAGAACCTCGAGAAGGCCCAGGTAGCTGGGGAGGGTGTAGGAGAGGGAGCAGCTGCAGTCCATCCACTGGATAAGGTTGAGGATGATTGGAGCCATGGAGCTGTAGGACAGCCTCATCTGCACGCAGGTGCCCCCGTAGGCCCTGTGGATAGCATGCGCCCTGAAAAAAGAAGCACCGATTCATCAAAACATGCCTGCAGACATGGATTTAACACCCCCACAAATTGCATCAAACATGTCAAAGTAGGGACCAAATACAGCCAGGAACCAAAAGGGGAACCTTTCCCTTTCTACTCCTTTTTCCAGAAAAAATCAAGTACAGAAGGAGAACAACACCCAGAATCAAGAAAAGCATGGAGGGGAAGGAGAGGATTTGCTTACAGGGTGTTGGCGTGGTGGATATCGGCTTCGAGGGCCTTGAGGGAGCCCCTGAGGGACAGCGGCCTGCCACCGTGAAGCATGGCTCTTCTCCGGCAACCCAAGAACCTCCTGTGGCTGTGGACTAGTATGGTTCAGAGAGAGAAACTTGGGGGAGGAGGAGAGGGGCTCGAGGAAGCAAGAGGCGACCGGGCTACCAAGCAAGAAGAAGAGCGCGGAGCAAGCTGTTGAGGTCTGGGTGTGGGGAAAGGTAAGCTTTGGGGAAGCTGTGAGGGAGAGGGAGAGGGGTGAGGAGCTTTTGTCCTGCGGCCTCGGCCCCCTCGGTTTTATAACGGGAGGGCAGGCTACGGCCGTGCAATCTGTGGCTGCTTTGCTTTCGCTTTGTTTTTGCTTCCATGGTTGCTTGAGGGCTTGAGGGGAGGATAGATAGAAAGGAAATGCTTGGGAATAAAGAAAGCGGAGGAGACAAAGGGAGAGGGAAAGGCTACACAAATAAGGCATAGAGCGGTTATGAGCTTATAATCTACGTATTTCCACTATCGTAGTACAAATATATAGTGATTCTATTCGCAAATCATAATTTACCTATAAATTTTGCTCGCACCAGTCGGTTTTTGGATGAGGCCGAAGATGGGGCGACGTGACGAGCGTCGATGACAAGCGTTGATCCCGACGAGGATGAGCCAGGACCTCGCCGGAGATGGGGATGTTGCTGGGAGGGCGTTTGCGGCGTCCTAGGTAGGCGAGGAAGCAGGTTGACGGGTGCAGATGTGGGGATGTTGGTGTCGGAAAACAGGAGGTTGGGGGTTGGGTGGGGCCAAAGATGGCCTTGGACATGAGAGATGTGATGGTGCACTCCGACGATGGAAGGACGAGGCAGCGGTGCGATCGCGGAGGGGAAGGGGGAGGTTGGCGGTTAGGGTTGGGTTGGAGGGCGACGACGCGAGGAAGAAGAACATGGGGAAAGAAGATGAACAATGCGATTTTGGTTGGTGGTTGTTGGATGATGATCCGACGCTCCATATTTTCAACCGGTGGCAAAACCGTTTTAGGTATCTGATGAATATGTGCTTTCGGTTTTTTGGTAATTTTTCTGCTATAGCTATTTATTCTTCATTTAGAGATTGCCATGAAACTAAAAAGATTATATCATCTGATGATTCTATTTTCTAATCTTCACGTTCCATAAATTTCACGTGTGTCGGTCGATTTTCAGACAACCCCAAAAATGGGACGACGTGAGGAGCGCCGGCAACGATGGAAGGGCGAGGCAGCGATGCGATCTGGGAGGGGGGAGGTTGGCGGTTAGGGCTGGGTTGGACGACGATGACGCGAGGAAGAAGAACGGGGGGGGGGGGATGAACAATGCTATTTTGGTTGGTGGTTATTGGATGATGATCCGACGCTTATTTTCAACCAGCGGCAAAATGGTTTTAGGTATCTAATGAATATGTGCTTTCGCTTTTTTGATGTTTTTATACCTATTTATTCTTCATTTAGAGATTGCTATGAAACTAAAAAGATTGTATTGTCTGATGATTCTATTTGTTAATCTTCACGTTCCCATAAATTTCACGTGTGTCGGTCGATTTTTGGAAAACCCCAAAAATGGGACGACGTGAGGAGCACGAACGACGAGTGTTGACCCCGATGAGACCGAGCCAGGAACTCGCTAAAGACGCGGCCGACGCTGCGAGTAGCAGTGAGCTGCAGCATCTCGGGTGGAGGTGAAGAAGCGGCTTAACAGGTGCCGGGGTGGGGGCTGTCAACGTATAAGAGCAAGGGGTTGGGGGAGGAGAGGTAGAGATATTGCCCTTGGTGACAACGACACGGTGGTGGGCTGCATAGGGGGGGGTGACACGGTTGCCTGGGGTGGTGCTCAACGGGATGGGTTGGAGGAAGAAAATGAGGATGAAGATGAACAGTGCATTTGTTGGTTGGTGGTCGTTGGATGTTGATCAGACGCTCCAGATTTTTTATTGAGGACATTGTTTTTGTACGAGATATGATGAATACGTGTTTCCGAATTTTGGGTATTTTTTCTTGTGCCTATTTATTATTTATTTAGAGATTGCTATGAAACTAAAAAACATGTTTGAAAATTCTCAATAATAGGTGTTTTGAGGGGAAATGTTGAAAATGAAATATATGGGAAGAAAAAGAAATGGGAGTAGATAGATAGATAGATGGATTGATGATGGATGGTGATAATGAGGCGTTGGAGGAGGGCGCAGAGGACATGTAGAAAAGAAAGCTCTTGGTGGGGGTGAGGTGGCTGGCTGGCCCTATCCACTACCAGCAGCACGCTGGGACCCGCCGCCGGTTTCCCCTCGGGCCCACTTTCTTAATCGGTTTGATTCAACGGACAGGGATGCTAATCACATTCAAAATCCTTTTAAAGCCCAATCATGCTTAAACCGAAGGAATCCATCTCAACTGAAATATCATACTCTATGCAAAATCTAGTCTCTACTACTATAGTACACAAATTTTCAAACTTGGATAAGCCACCCACAGTGATGCTGTTAGCCGTTGATCTCTTCCACCGGGTGAATCGCTGCCATTTATCAATGTTGGCCCCAAGTGATCCAACGGTCATGGTTCGTTGGATTCGCTTCATACATTCGCGCGCCAAAACGAGGTTGGGTAGATCTTTCTAGAGTTAACCGCACTTGGCATCTGACCAGACTCAGCTTGGTGGAGAACTTTCACGTGAGGACTGAGGACCTAGCTTTATTGTAGTGAACTGGCTCTGTTAGATAAGGACATACTCCAGTGTAGACTAGAAACATCTAAACAAGTGTGTACGTAGAGGCTGGCAGCCTATGTTACTGTAGACTGTAGTAGAAATTTGCTCCTCACATGAGTACAGTGGAATGCATGCACGGAAGCATATTTTATTTTTCTCAAAGAATTATTCCCTCCGTCTAAAAATACTTGTCATCAAAATGGATAAAAATAGATGTATCTACAATTAAAATACGTCTATATATATCTCCGTTTATCAATTTTGATGACAAGTATTTCCGGACGGAGGGAGTAGTAATATTGTTGTACGTTGAGAAATATGCAAACGACAAGTAGAAAATTTAGATTTGGATTTTCTTTTCTTTTTCCTAACGGGTGTTAAGTTATTTATAATGTTGTTCGGTGGAGAACACAAAGATGAAATAGAATTAATAAGAAAATGCTGACTTGAAGGTTTGGAAAGGTGAAAATTATAACATCACACTAATTTTATATGTATTTCAAGTTTGAATTTGAAGAAACTAAAATATTTAACAAACACATCAATATTATATTACTTTTAAAATAAAAGTATATGTTTTTTCTGATGCATTCTTCATATAGAAATTTGTTGTGCTACTGTGATTTGATACGAACAGTAAAAAAATCCATGAGTTCCTACCACAAAACACAAATATATTATTGAAAATTACATTATAATTTCATTATAACATACTGCAGAATATTTACTTTTACTTTAAAATGATTAAGTACTGTGATCACACATAATAATCTAACGTGCAAAGCACGTACAAATTACTAGTACAGTAGTAGTATATATTTTAGCTACCGCACTGTTGAGATATTTTGGTATTCAGAGAATTTTACCGTTTACGTCGCTTCACTCGCTACGGGAGATGCTACACTGATTGATGAGTTCTGCGCATGGGCAGACAACGGGAAAGCTCGCACTGTTTCTAGATCTTTCGCCGGCGGGACCCGCGGATCCCCACTAGAGAAAAAGCTATCGCATTCAGAGATCACTGGATCAGTCTATCAAGAATATTTCTCGGTGGCCCGGGGACCGGTCGGCTCGGCCCAGCCCATCCGAGCCTGAGGATGAGGGCACAGCCTGTGTCATCCTACTTTATCCTCTCAGATTCCGTTTTACCCTAGATTTCTGGCTCTTGTCCCGTCCCGTCCCGGCGAAATATTCATCGTCCACGGAAACTTTATTGGCTCGAAATATTCATGTCAGAAAACTTTATGGGTCTATGAATATGAAAATACTCGCAATTATCAGAGGAGGAGTACACGGCGATGGAAACTAGCGGGGGTGCCTCCGTGCCCGGTCGTTGCTTCAGCACGGCCGCCGACCAGACTTGGAATCCAAGGAAGAGGAAAAGAAAGAAAGAAAATACTTTTCGGCGCGTACTGGCTGGCTTGATCACGGGTCGGGTGAGACCGTGGGCCGATGACCATGCCGCATCATCACGGCGTACGCACAGAGAAAAGTTCTTCCAGCTCCTTAATCCGGGGTTGAAAAGTTCTTGTTTCCCTGCGTATGGCGTGCTTGGGAGGAGACAGCTCGCAGCTGTGGTTTATTGTCGCATCGTTTTCTCCTGGGCCGCAAGTATTCCGTTCCGTCCCGTTCCATTTCTTGGACGGCTCTTCTTAGGCTCTGACCCTTTGCAGCCGCAGGGTCCGGACATGCCGCACCGAAAGGGCCTTTGGTTTGTTTTGGAGCATCGGCTTTGTGAATGAGCCATTTTTCTTTTCGAATGGTCGAGAACAGCTATCTGTGGACGCATAATCTTATTGGATTAGTACTTACTCCATATATTATATCAACCGCCTGCTGGATTGATTCGTCGGGGTTCCCGATGTGGCATGACGAAAGGGATTGCCTCACCCTCAGAAACCCAAACCCTGCCTGGGTTTCTTTAGCAATTGTCGAGTACGGCCACGGGAGATGCCTTCCACCATGAGCACACGTTTTGTTCTGTTGGATGGACGGACCTCAAGTCACTCGCGGCGACGGAAGGAACACGCACACGCCGACTCGCCCGGAAGCCGCCGAGCCAGCGACCAACCGAATCCGGAGGGTACGCGGCGGCGGTGCGGCGATAAGGATCGCGAAACCAATCGGGTCGGCACGGGCTTGGCTACAGGCCACGGGACGCGTCACGCTCGAGTCAGCCGGGCTTATCGCGCGCACCGCAAGTTGCCGAGCCCACGCCGAGCATCGTCGGTCGTCGATCGTTTCTCTTTCTTTCTCTGCCGTTGAGGGCCTGTGGCGTGGGGGTCAACCAGCCTTGATTGAACGGCAGAGTGACTGGGAGGGAGGGAGGGAGCTCGTGTTCACTCCGTACGCACCCTCCGCTCCACGAGTCCACGGGCGGATGGTTCTGGATTAGCGGCATGGGCAGCAGTGGTGAGTGGCGGTTGGTTGTCTGGTTGGGGCAGGAACGGGTTTGAGGTGGAGGCTTGCCTGCGGTTGCCGGTCGGACGGGGCTACGTGGACGCGCTCTGCTTCACTACAGTTAGACTATCTCATTATTTTGTGTGTGCGTGTGGGATTGACCCATTGGTCGCTCTCGTGATGCTCTCCGGGACGTTGATGGTGTCCAGTGGATGGAGTAGGAAGCAAAACCCGAGGTCGGCGAGCTCAATTAGGAGCAACTCCAAAGAATTTCCTAAATTCTAAGCATACATAATAGGTTTATTTAGATAGACCTTCAATAGTAATTTCTTAAAGGCACAAAGCAAGCGTGTTATATCAGATTTTTTTCTTCTAAAGTTATTCTTCTTGCACGTGGGACCCATTGTCAACGGGTTGTCCCTACTTTATCTTCCTCGCCTACGCCACCTGCTACCGCTCTGGTCCCATCTGTCAAGGGTCATGCTCATGGACGCTCTGACCGCATATACCGTCTCTCTCTTTCGTCGTGGGTCCGAAGACCTGGGTCGAATCAGAGTAGCCGAGGGCTTTTACTCACTAATCGTTAGAATGGACATCCATTTTAAAAAGTAAAAGTAGTCAATGTAGATAACCATTCTTCAATAATTTTGAGCAAGATAATATTATATTGATCGGCTTTCTTAAGAAACGCAGTGATACATTAACATTGACACATTCAAACCATTATGTGTCTCGTTTGCCCATTCGGGAGATGAACTATATATGGTGGCCATTATGTGTCAAATTGATGTGTTGTTTGTCCATTAGAGAAATGTAGTGCATATAATGGGTCATACGGCAACCAAACTCCATTTTGCTGGGATCTTTGTTATCCCGTTTATGTAATGAATGAAACATGTTAGGTTTGACATCATTCCCTCACATTTATAATGTTGTGCCCCATTCTCCTACATTAACACCATAATTTATACCCATTATGTTTGTGTTTATATAGTACCAAAACAAACATCTTTTATACCCTTCGAAATTCCTGTGAAAATTCTCTAGTTGAGGAGGAGGCCTGAACATCGTAACAAAGTTTTCCGTCCATGTTGGGTGAGTATGCAACAACTAGTGTAACATACACTTTTTCTAACATATCATTTCTTCGCACAAAATCCCTCGACAAAATGACGCAACCTCAAGTAGGAGCAACTCTACATAAACACAAGGCGCATCAACCCCCTTCATCCTTGCCCCCTCCTCCAACCCATGGTGTGACGGTTCCTCTTCTTGCCCCTGCGCCGAGTTTTTGATCGACAAATCAACATTTTTGTGTGATGATTGCACTTGGTTCTGGCTTAACAGCGGTGTTCTTTGCTCTCTTTTTTACACTTGTACATGTACTCTTGAGAAATGGATGCATATATGATGAATGGACCTCGACTTCGCCTCCAAGGAGGATAACGGCGCTGAAAGACGTCGCCGCTGCCGGGCCAAACCAGCCGACCAAAGTTTCATCCGGTCCCAATCCTACACCACCAACCTCTGTTTGCTCTGGATGAGCCGTCAACCGGGGCCTACAAGGGAGAGAGTTCCATGGGGCTCAACCCTCTAGATCTGGCGATGAGGAAGGTCGTGCTGCTCCATGGTTGCCGCCCGGTGGCACCTCATCATCCGCATGGCTGAAGGCGCCGGCAACGCCATTAGCCACGGAGACGACATCGCCCTTTGACCCCGGCTAGGCCCGCCACCGCGCATGTCGGTCTGCACGCCGCCGCCGCCCGACGAGGCCCGTCGCCACAGCCCGCCACGAGTAATTGAATATTTACTCCGTACCCCTCCCGACTGTTAGAGCAAGTATAATAGGGTGACATAAGCAGGCTATAAGCATTAGAATAATATATCTTAGTTGGAGGAGTGAGAAGAGGAAAGAGAATAGAAGCAGGCTCTTGGTTAGTAGCTAGCTGCAACATGAGACCCAAGATTCTTTGTGAGGATGTAAGGCGAGCCAACTACTGATAAACTAGTACATATTTAAAACTTACTATTGTACATGCCGGCTAAGAGGTTGGCTGTAGATGACGTGACAACTTCTTATAGCTGACTGATGGTTGTATTATTAACCATGCTCTTAGGCCTCCTCTTCAGGCAAAATTGACAATTTTGACCTGTGGACGCAATATATTCACAAAATGAACTGCCCCTAAAACTATTTCACGCGGCTGACCTTTTTGAGTGGCTCTCGACATGCAGGCGCCACACCCTACGGTGCAGCGCCCAACTCTGGGGCGTTACACCTCTGTCCATGGTGGCAGCCGCTGGGCCCGCACCCAGCAGTGCAGCGCCTCCGAGCTAGGCGCCACACGTGTAATGTGCAGCGCCTAGCCCTTATGCGTTGCACTGTCTGTTACTAGTTAGCCGCCCCCTCCCCCACTCACCCCACTCACCCCACACACACCCCAACCCCCAAACACATCCCACCCGAGATCTGCCCCCTCTTCCCCTCTCTCCTCCTCTCAAATCCTTCCCCTAATCTTCCAAATTTGAAGATTTTGTCCGTGAATTTCGAACTCAAACCCTCCCTCAAGGTAATCTTCTCCGATCCCCTTGTTTTGATCCAAGTCATGCTAACAAATTGCTCATTTGTTGCTAGTTTGGAGAAACCATAGTTTTGTATGGATCTACAGATTTGCATGGAGATGTGAGATGTTTGTTTGCCAATTTCCTATGATTAGGCTTGTTAGTATGTTAGGGTTATTCTTATGGGTGTTCTTATGTTGGTGCTAGGGTTAGGGCTAGGGTTATGGTTGTTGTTTCATATATATGTTAGGGTTTGTATTCCTTGTTAATCTTTGGTTTAGTACTCATGGAAGAAATGTTATGTTGTGTTGTTTGAATGCTTATAGGGATGGGAAGAACATGTGTGTTTGTTCATCATGGGGACAAACATGCCTTCTTGAAAGGCAATATTGAACCGAAACCGGATGAGCTTGACATGGTGTTTGATAATGGTCCTAGCTATGCAGAGCTCTTGCAACAAGTGAGGAAAGATTTGAATTGGATGGACCCTAGTGATATCGTTGAGTTGGAGGGAAGGCATAATGTTGGTTTTGGAATGCACATCCGTTGGAAGACAATGTGTGTCAACTCGGAGCAACGTTGGGTTGCATACTAGGAGACAATGGCCGAATCACTGGACAAGGCTCTTGAGTTATTTGCAACGAAGAAGGTTGATTCAAGTTTGCATTTGGACTTGAACCGGAACCCCTCCCCTTTGGTTGCTAGTAGCCCCCCACCCTTGAACCGAGATGAAATTGTTGAACCTCTTATGACCCAAGAAGTGAGGCCAACATTGAGCCCGTTTCCAAACAACCAAAATGAAGCTTTGCAAGAGGAGAATGATGAGTATGCGGACGATGACAATGAAGTTGATCTCCATGACAACAATATGGGTGATCTCGACAAATATCATTTGCAAGAGACAATGGACCATTCCATCCCTTATTCCCGTGGCTATGCATCGGATTCGTATGACGAAGGTCCCGATGAACAAGTTGATGAGGAGGGGTTCACGGTGAAGGAGGCCGAAGGTTTCGAGAAGGTATTCAGTCGGGATCATCGGACTACATTGTTCAAGGATATTAGTCTCGCGGATGAAGCCGTGGTAGATGGTGGCCAAGGTATATCTCTTGGGGTTAGTCCAAGCTCTCACCGTGATTTGGATGATGGCAAGAACGGGATTGCTAAAGGGTCTAAGTTCCAAACCTTCTTGGAATTGAAGATGTGGCTCGACAACTACTCGGTTATGCATTATTGTGCACACAAGGTGGTGCACTCGGACGTTAATGTGTGCTACACGGTTGCATGTGCATGTGAAGATGAAATATGTCTGTGGATTGTGCGTGCAAGACCATGGAAAGGAGGTCCCACTTGGCATGTAGTGAGTTGTGTGTCAACTCACATGTGCCGAGGCAAAAGGGTGGATGGCAAGGTTGTGTCCCAAGACCATAGACAACTCACATCTGAGTTCATTACTTACAGGCTCTCCAACTCAATATCCACACTTCCAACAATGAGAATCCAACATGTCATTGACCTTGTGAAAGCCATCTTTCATTACAAGGTGAAGTACGACAAGGCATGGAAGACGAAGCAAGCCGCATTTAAGATGTTGTATGGTAGTTGGGAGGAAGCATACAACCGAATCCCTAGGTTGTTGTTAGCCATGGCCGCCACAAACTCGGGCATGGTTCATGTGGTCGAGCCTCATGGGAAAAAACAACGGATCATGACGGAAGGAAAGTCTGAGTATTTGGCCGTGCATTTTGGGCATTCGAGCAATGCGTGAGGGCTTTCGAACACTGTAGGCCGGTCATCGCCATTGATGGCACGTTCTTGACAGGACAATACAAGGGCACCTTGTTGGTTGCGATAACAAGCGATGCCAATAACCGGGTGTTTCCATTGGCATTTGCTTTGGTTGAGGTGGAGAATAATAACAAGTGGGAGTGGTTTTTGCATCTTTTGAGGACGAAGGTGTTACCCGCTCAGAGGGAAATTTGTGTCATATCGGATGGGCATCCAAGAATTCTTAATGCGGTGGAGATTGACATTCCTGGGCATGCTCCATTGCACCATCGATGGTGCATGAGGCTGAATCTGGCTGTAGCTTCTGTTGTTCTCTGGATAGCCTACCCAGGCGTGCAACGCCTCCGAGCTAGGCGTTGCACTGCACGGTGTGGCGCCTAGCTCGGAGGCGTTGCATGCGTGGGTAGAGCTATCCAGGGAGCAATAGAAAGTTTGCACCCAGTTTGGGGGGCAAAAAATCTCTATGTGTTGGTGTGGCGCCTAGCTAGGAGGCGCCACACTGTATAGTGCAACGCCTCCGAGCTGGGTGTTGCATAATACAATGCGGCACCTTCTAGCTAGGCGCCACACTAGGCTGTATCTGGCTATAGCTTCTGTTGCTCTCAAGATAGACTACCCAGGCGTGCAACGCCTCTGAGCTGGGCGTTGCACTACACACCATGGAGCCTAGCTCTGAGGTGTTGCACTATAGAGTGTGGCGCCTCTTTTTTGGGCGCTGCACCAACATTTAGTGTTTTTTTATCCCTCAAATTGGGTCATTTCAGACACATGTTAAGGCACATTTTCAGGCACATATACTTGCATCACAGAATAAACAGTAATGATCATCATGATGACATTTTCAACACCTCTTCAACTTGAACAAAGACAATATTTCTTAGAGTGACCATCACTTCAAGTTCAACATTACTAAGACATACAACCAATTCAAGTTCAACATTACTAAGAGCTACTACCACTTCAAGGTCAACGACATAACAAGTTCGACATAAGAAAAACGCCCACTAGGCGAGTTACATAACAAATGGAGGATAGAGACTAGTTCCTTGTGCGCTTTTTGGCTCCTCTCCCCTCTTGTTGGCTATCTTATTTGCCTTCCTAGGAAGAGCAACCCGCTCCGGCTCCGGCTCCGGTTCCTCCACATCATCCACGTCATCCACATAGTCATCCAAAGCCGTCATCCGCAAGGTGCCCATCGTCCTATTGCCTCTTTCGTGAACTCTTCGGTTGTGTATTTATTGATTCCCCTCCTAGGCTTTAACATGTATGTTGACCGAACTTGATAGGTCCCCAAGGTCATGTCATCATCAACCTATTACAAAAACAAAAGATATGGAAAAGACCGTCTGTGAGGATAAAGTTAGCAATGCATCAATAATTGAATATATGCTATTGGCTTACCTCTTGGGTGACCATGTTGGGGAACGTGGTAATTTAAAAAAAATCCTACGATCACGCAAGATCGATCACTAGGTGATTCATAGCAACAAGAGGGGAAACTGTTGTCTACGTACCCTCGTAGACCGAAAGCGGAAGCGTTATGACAACGTGGTTGATGTAGTCGTACGTCTTCACGATCCGACCGATCCTAGCACTGAAGGTACGACACCTCCGCGATCTGCACACGTTCAGCTCGGTGACGTCCCGCGAACTCTAGATCCAGTTGAGGTCGAGGGAGAGTTTCGTTAGCACGACGGCGTGGTGACGGTGATGATGAAGTTATCGGCGCATGGCTTTGCCTAAGCACTACAACGATATGACCGAGGTGTGTAACTGTGAAGGGGGCACCACACACAGCTAAACAATCAACTTGTGTGTGTGTGTCTTTGGGGTGCCCCCTCCCCGTATATAAAGGAGGGGAGGAGGAGGCTGACGGCCAACAAGGGGCGCGCCAAGGGGGAGGACTCCTACTCCCAGTAGGAGTAGGTCTCCCACCTTTCCTAGTCCAAGAAGAAGAAGAGGGAAAGAGGAGAGAAGAGAAGGAAGGAGAGCCCCCCCTTCCCTTGTCCAATTCGGACTGGGCAAGGGGGGGGGGGACGCCACCTCTGGCCGGCCCTCTCTCTTCTCCACTAAGGCCCACTAAGGCCCATTAATCCCCCAGGGGGTTCCGGTAATCCTCCGGTACTCCGGTTTTATCCGAAACTTCTACGGAACACTTTCGGTGTCCAAATATAGTCGTCCAATATATCAATCTTTATGTCTCGACCATTTCGAGACTCCTCTTCATGTCCATCATCACATCTGAGACTCTGAACAATCTTCGGTACATCATATCACATAAACTCATAATACTAATCATCATTGAACATTAAGCGTGCGGACCCTACGGGTTCGAGAACTATGTAGACATGACCGAGACACGTCTCTGGTCAATAACCAATAGCGGAATCTGGATGCTCATATTGGTTCCTACATATTCTACGAAGATCTTTATCGGTCAAACCGCATAACAATATACGTTGTTCCCTTTGTCAACAGTATGTTACTTGCCCGAGATTCGATCGTTGGTATCTCAATACCTAGTTCAATCTCGTTACTGGCAAGTCTCTTTACTCGTTCCATAATACTTCATCCCGCAACTAACTCATTAGTCACAATGCTTGCAAGGCTTATAGTGATGAGTATTACCGAGAGGGCCCATATATACCTCTTCGAAACACGGAGTGACAAATCCTAATCTCGATCTATGCCAACCCAACAAACACCTTCAGAGACACCTGTAGAGCACCTTTATAATCACCCATTTACATTGTGAAGTTTGGTAGCACACAAAGTGTTCCTCCGGTATTCGGGAGTTGCATAATCTCATAGTCTGAGGAACTTGTATAAGTCATGAAGAAAGCGGTAGCAATGAAACTATAACGATCATAATGCTAAGCTAACGGATGGGTCATGTCCATCACATCATTCTCCTAATGATGTGATCCCGTTCATCAAATGACAACACATGTCTATGATTAGGAAACATAACCATCTTTAATTAACGAGCTAGTCAAGTAGAGGCATACTAGGGACTATACGTTTTGTCTATGTATTCACACATGTACTAAGTTTCCGGTTAATACAATTCTAGCATGAATAATAAACATTTATCATGAAATAAGGAAATAAATAATAACTTTATTATTGCCTCTAGGGCATATTTCCTTCAGTCTCCCCTTGCACTAGAGTCAATAATCTAGATTACACAGTAATGACTCTAACACCCATGGAGCTTTGGTGTTGATCATGTTTTGCTCGTGGAAGATTCTTAGTTAACAGGTCTGCAACATTCAGATCCGTGTACATCTTGCAAATCTCTGTGTCCCCTTCCGCCACTTGATGACGAATGGAATTGAAGCGTCTCTTGATGTGCTTGGTATTCTTGTGAAATCTGGATTCCTTTGCCAGGGCAATTGCACCAGTATTGTCACAAAAGATTTTCATTGGACCCGATGCACTAGGTATGACACCTAGATCAAATATGAACTCCTTCATCCAAACTCTTTCATTTGTTGCTTCTGAAGCAGCAATGTACTCCGCTTCACACGTAGATCCTGCCAAGACGCTCTACTTGGAACTGCACCAACTGGCAGCTCCTCTATTCAATAAAAATACGTATCCGGTTTGCGACTTAGAGTCATCTGGATCAGTGTCAAAGCTTGCATCAACGTAACCGTTTAGGACGAGCTCTTTTTCACCTCCATAAACGAGAAACACATCCTTAGTCCTTTTCAGGTATTTCAGGATGTTCTTGACCGTTGTCCAGTGCTCCACTCTGGGATTACTTTGGTACCTCCCTGCTATGCTTATAGAAAGACATACATCAGGTCTGGTACACAGCATTGCATACATGATAGAACCTATGGCTGAAGCATAGTGAATGACTTTCATTTTTTCTCTATCTTCTGCGGTGGTCGGGCATTGAGTCTGGCTCAACTTCACACCTTGTAACACACGCAAGAACCCTTTCTTTAACTGATCCATTTTGAACTTCTTCAAAACTTTCAAGGTATGTGCTTTGTGAAAGTCCAATTAAGCATCTTGATCTATCTCTATAGATCTTGATGCCCAATATGTAAGCAGCTTCTCTGAGATCTTTCATAGAAAAACTCTTATTCAGGTATCCCTTTATGCTATCCAGAAATTCTATATCATTTCCAATCAACAATATGTCATCTACATATAAGAGTAGAAATGCTGCAGAGCTCCCAGTCACTTTCTTATAAATACAGGCTTCTCGAAAAGTCTGTATAAAACCATATGCTTTGATCACACTATCAAAGCGTTTATTCCAACTCCGAGAGGCTTGCACTAGTCCATAAATGGATCGCTGGAGCTTGCACACTTTGTTAGCACCCTTTGGATCGACAAAACCTACGGTTGCATCATATACAACTCTTCTTCCAGAAATCCATTTAGGAATGCAGTTTTGATATCCGTTTGCCATATTTCATAATCATAAAATGCAGCAATTGCTAACATGATTCAGTCAGACTTAAGCATCACTATAGGTGAGAAAGTCTCATCGTAGTCAACTCCTTGAACTTGTCGAAAACCTTTCATAACAAGTCGAACTTTGTAAACAGTAATATTACCATCAGCGTCGGTCTTCTTCTTGAAGATCCATTTATTTTCTATGGCTTTCTGATCATCGGGAAAGTCCACCAAAGTCCACACTTTGTTCCCATACATGGATCCCATCTCAGATTTCATGGCCTCAAGCCATTTCGCGGAATCTGGGCTCATCATCGCTTTCTCATAATTCTTAGGTTCATCATGGTCTAGTAACATAACTTCTAGAACAGGATTACTGTACCACTCTGGTACAGATCTTACTCTAGAAGACCTACGAGGTTTGGTAGTAACTTGATCTGAAGCTTCATGATCATCATCATTAGCTTCCTCACTAATTGGTGTAGGAATCACGGGAACTGATTTCTGTGATGAACTACTTTCTAATAAGGGATTACCTCATCAAGTTCTACTTTCCTCCCACTCACTTCTTTCAAGAGAAACTCCTTCTCTAGAAAGGATCCATTCTTAGCAACAAAGATTTGCCTTCGGATCTGTGATAGAAGGTGTACCCAACAGTTTCCTTTGGGTATCCTATGAAGACTCACTTCTCCGATTTGGGTTCGAGCTTATCAGGTTGAAGCTTTTTCACATAAGCATCGCAACCCCAAACTTTAAGAAACAACAACTTTGGTTTCTTGCCAAACCACGATTCATAAGGCGTCGTCTCAACGGATTTTGACGGTGCCCTATTTAAAGTGAATGCAGCCGTCTCTAAAGCATAACCCCAAAATGATAGCGGTAAATCAGTAAGAGACATCATAGATCGCACCATATCTAATAAAGTATGGTTACGACATTCGGACACACCATCTCGCTGTGGTGTTCCAGGTGGCGTTAATTGTGAAACTATCCCATGTTGTTTCAAATGAAGACCAAACTCGTAACTCAAATATTCTCCTCCACGATCAGATCGTAGAAACTTATTTTCTTGTTATGATGATTTTCCACTTCACTCTGAAATTCTTCGAACTTTTCAAATGTTTCAGACTTATGCTTCATTAAGTAGATATAACCATATATGCATAAATCATCTGTGAAGGTAAGAAAATAACGATACCCACCACGAGCATGAATACTCATTGGACCTTATACATCGGTATGTATTATTTCCAACAAGTCAGTAGCTCGTTCCATTGTTCCGGAGAATGGAGTTTTAGTCATCTTGCCCATAAGGCACGATTCGCAAGCACCAAGTGATTTATAATCAAGTGATTCCAAAAGTCCATCAGCATGGAGTTTCTTCATGTGCTTTACACCGATATGACCCAAACGGTAGTGCCACAAATAAGTTGCACTATCATTATTAAACTTCAATCTTTTGGCATCAACACTATGAATATGTGTATCACTACTATCGAGATTCAACAAAAATAGACCACTCAGCAGGGGTGCATGACCATAAAAGATATTACTCATATAAATAGAACAACCATTATTCTCTGATTTAAATGAATAACCGTCTCGCATTAAACAAGATCCAGATATAATGTTCATGCTCAACGCTGGCACCAAATAACAATTATTCAGGGCTAAAACTAATCCCGATGGTAGATGTAGAGGTAGTGTGCCAACCGCGATCACATCGACTTTGGAACCATTTCCCACGCGCATCGTCACCTCGTCCTTAGCCAATCTTCGCTTAATCCGTAGCCCCTGTTTCGAGTTGCAAATATGAGCAACAGAACCAGTACCAAATACCCAGGCGCTACTGCGAGCATTAGTTAAGTACACATCAATAACATGTATATCAAATATACCTTTCACTTTGCCATCCTTCTTATCCGCCAAATACTTGGGGCAGTTCTGCTTCCAGTGACCAGTCCCTTTGCAGTAGAATCACTTAGTTTCAGGCTTAGGTCCAGACTTGGGTTTCTTCTCTTGAGCAGCAACCTTTTTGTCGTTCTTCTTGAAGTTCCCTTTCTTCCCTTTGCCCTTTTTCTTGAAACTAGTGGTATTATTGACCATCAACACTTGATGCTCCTTTTTGATTTCTACCTCCGCGGCCTTTAGCATCACGAAGAGCTCGGGAATAGTCTTGTTCATCCCTTGCATATATCACGAAGCTTTTGTGGCTAGGTGGCAGTGACTGAAGAACTCTGTCAATGACACTATCATCAGGAAGATTAACTCCCAGTTGAGTCAAGTGGTTGTGGTACCCACACATTCTGAGTATGTGTTCACTGACAAAACTATTCTCCTCCATTTTACAACTGTAGAACTTATTGGAGACTTCATATCTCTCAATCTGAGCATTTGCTTGAAATATTAACCTCAACTCCTGGAACATATCATATGCTCCATGGCATTCAAAACGTCGTTGAAGTCTGTAAGATTGTGGATGTCGCCTAGAGGGGGGGGGATAGGCGCTTTTAAAAATTACGGTTTAGGCTTGAACAAATGCGGAATAAACCTAACAGTTAATTTGTCAAGCACAAAACCTACAACAACTAGGCTCACTTATGTGCACCAACAACTTATGCTAAGCAAGATAAACTACTAAGTGATAGCAAGATATATGACAAGAAACAATATGGCTATCACAAAGTAAAGTGCATAATTAAAGGGATCGGGTAAGAGATAACCGAGGCACACGGAGACGACGATGTATCCCGAAGTTCACGCCCTTGCGGATGCTAATATCCATTTGGAGCGGTGTGGAGGCACAATGCTCCCCAAGAAGCCACTAGGGCCACCGTAATCTCCTCACGCCCTCGCACAATGCAAGATGTCGTGATTCCACTAAGGGACCCTTGAGGGCGGTCACCGAACCCGTACAAATGGCAACCCTTGGGGGCGGTCACCGAACCCGTACACTTTGGCAACCCTTGGGGGCGGTCACCGGTACCCGTCAAATTGCTCGGGGCGATCTCCACAACCTAATTGGAGACCCCGACGCTTGCCCGGAGCTTTACACCACAATGATTGAGCTCCGAACACCACCAACCGTCTTGGGCACCCAAGCACCCAAGAGGAACAAGCTCAAGGGTACCAAGCACCCAAGAGTAATAAGCTTCTCAACTTGTAACTTCCACGTATCACCATGGTGAACTCAAACCGATGCACCAAATGCAATGGCAAGGGCACATGGAGTGTCCAAGTCCTTCTCTCCTAAATCCCACCAAACCAACTAATGCTAGGGAAGAAAATGAGAGGAAGAACAAGAAGGAGAACACCAAGAACTCCAAGATCTAGATCCAAGGGGTTCCCCTCACATAGAGGAGAAAGTGATTGGTGGAAATGTGGATCTAGATATCCTCTCTCTTTCCCCCAAAAAACTAGCAAGAATCCATGGAGGGATTTAGAGATAGCAAGCTCAAAGAAGGTCAACAATGGGGGAAGAACATGAGCTCAAAAGGATAAGGTTCATTGGGGAAGAAGACCCCCTTTTATAGGAGGGGGGAAATCAAACCATTATGCAGCCTGCAGCCCGCATCTGGGCGGTACTACCGCTGCTGGTGCGGTACTATTGCTGCCATAGCGGTACTACCGCTGTGGCAAGCAGGCATAGGGCAACCAGGGCTAAGGGAGAAGAAGTACATGCACTAGAGCAGTACTATCGCCCTGTGGGCAGTACTACCATCGATAAGCGGTACTGCCGCTCCCTACAGCCACTCGAAAACAGGGGAAGGCAGCGAGCTGAGCGGCAGTTGTAATGGATGTAGGAGCGGTACTACCGCTAAGAAGCAGTACTACCGCGCCCTATTGCCGTCCCTACTACCGCTCCCATATGTGGTCCTTTACGGAAACCCGACATGAAAAATTGAGACCACAGTAGGGACGGTAGTACCAGCGGCGCTAACAAGCGGTACTACCGCCGATAGGCGGTACTACCGCCCTGGCCGCGGTACTACCGCTTAGCACCCAATACCCCTTGTTTTGCATAACACAGATCCAATAAAACCAGAACTGCCATAACTTCTGCAAATGAGCTCCGAATTGAGCAAACTCAAGCTTGTTGGTTATAGTAAGAAGAGGCAGGGGAGGTATGCCACTTTTTCGCACATCTTCACAAATCCATTGTTACCACAATGGATGGCAAGATTCAAGAATTTGATCTCTTCGTGATGCTCCACTTGAACGCGCACACCACAACCTAACCCCACAAGGAACTCTCACATAGACATGGGTTAGAACAGAAAGCACAATGGACAATGCTTACCATACCATGGGATCACTTGATCCCGCTCGGTACATCTTCTACACTTTGTGAGTTGATCAACTTGATTAACTCTTGACTTAGTCTTGATCAACCTTGAATCTTTCCAACTCTCTTCATTTGGATGAAGTCTTGAAGGTAAACATGAATGATCACACAATCTTCTTCTTCAAGACATGCTTGCAATAAGCTCAACACTCACATGACCAATCTTTGGATAATTCCTTCATAACACCTTGGTCAACTCATAAACTCCTTGAAACCAACACATGGACTTCAAGAAAAGCCTATGGGCAAATCCTTCAGATATAACTCAAGGCAACCATTAGTCCATAGAGATTGTCATCATTACCAAAACTAAACATGAGGGCACCGCATGTTCTTTCAAAGTCCCGGTTCTAAGCCGTAATGCATGGCACACTGAACTATCGAGTAGTCATCAACACACGTCTGCCAGGCATTCACAATGTCTGCAGTTGCGGGCGCGGGTGGTACACCTAACAGTGCTTCCAGGACGTAATTCTTCTATGCAGCAATGATGATAATCCTCAAGTTACGGACCCAGTCCGTGTAGTTGCTGCCATCATGTTTCAACTTAGCTTTCTCTAGGAATGCATTAAGATTCAAAGGAACGATAGCACGGGCCATTGATCTACAACAACATAGACATGCAAAATACTATCAGGTACTAAGTTCATGATAAATGAAAGTTCAATTAGTCGTATTACTCAAGAACTCCCACTTAGATAGACATCCCTCTAATCATCTAAGTGATCACGTGATCCAAATCAACTGAACCATGTCCGATCATCACGTGAGATGGAGTAGTTTTCAATGGTGAACATCATTATGTTGATCATATCTACTATATGATTCACGCTCGACCTTTCGGTCTCAGTGTTCCGAGGCCATATCTGCATATCCTAGGCTCGTCAAGTTTAACCCGAGTATTCTGCATGTGCAAAACTGGCTTGCACCCGTTGTATGTGAACGTAGAGCTTATCACACCCGATCATCACGTGGTGTCTCGGCACGACAAACTGTAGCAATGATGCATACTCAGGAAGAACACTTGTACCTTGAAATTTAGTAAGGGGTCATCTTATAATCCTACCGACGTTCTAAGCAAAATAAGATGCATAAAGGATAAACATCACATGCAATAAAAAAATGTGACATGATATGGCCATCATCATCTTGTGCTCATGATCTCCATCACCGAAGCATCGTCATGATCTCCAACGTCATCGGTGCGACACCTTGATCTCCATTGTAGCATTGTTGTCGTCTCGCCAACTATTGTTACTACGACTATCGCTACCGCTTAGTGATAAAGTAAAATGATTACATGGCGATTGCATTGCATACAATAAAGCGACAACCATATGGCTCCTGCCAGTTGCCGATAACTTTGTTATAAAACATGATCATCTCAGACAACAATTAATATCACATCATGCCTTGACCATATCACATCACAACAAGCCCTGCAAAAACAAGTTAGACATCCTCTACTTTGTTGTTGCAAGTTTTACGTGGCTGCTACGGGCTTCTAGCAAGAACCGTTCTTACCTACGCATCAAAACCACAATGATTTTTTGTCAAGTGTGCTGTTTTAACCTTCAACAAGGACCGGGCGTAGCCACACTCGATTCAACTAAAGTTGGAGAAACAGACACTCACCAGCCACCTATGCGCAAAGCCCGTCGGTAGAACCAGTCTTGCGTAAGCATACGTGCAATGTCGGTCTGAGCCGCTTCATCCAACAATACCGCCGAATCAAAGTATGACATGCTGGTAAGCAGTATGACTATTATGGCCCACAACTCTTTGTGTTCTACTCGTGCATATAACATCTATACATAGACCTGGCTCTGATACCACTGTTGGGGAATGTGGTAATTTTAAAAAAAAACCTACAATCACGCAAGATCTATCACTAGGTGATGCATAGCAATGAGAGGGAAGAGTGTTTTCTATGTACCCTTGTAGACCGAAAGCGGAA
This sequence comes from Triticum aestivum, assembly GCF_018294505.1. Taxonomy (NCBI): domain Eukaryota; kingdom Viridiplantae; phylum Streptophyta; class Magnoliopsida; order Poales; family Poaceae; genus Triticum; species Triticum aestivum. The sequence goes on from NC_057801.1 coordinate 675,665,708, forward strand.
GCGTTATGGCAACACGGTTGATGTAGTCATACGTATTCACAATCTGACTGATCCTAGCACCGAAGGTATGACACCTCCATGATCTGCACACATTCAGCTCGGTGATTTCCCGCGAACTCTAGATCCAGCTGACGTCGAGGGAGAGTTTCGTCAGCACGACGGCATGGTGATGGTGATGATGAAGTTACTGACGCAGGGCTTCGCCTAAGCACTACGACGATATGACCGAGGTGTGTAACTGTGAAGGGGGCACCGCACACGGCTAAACAATTAACTTGTGTGTGTGTCTTTGGGGTGCCCCCCTTCCCGTATATAAAGGAGGGGAGGAGGAGGCCGGCGGCCAACAAGGGGCGCGCCAAGGGGGAGGACTCCTACTCCCAGTAGGAGTAGGTCTCCCACCTTTCCTAGTCCAAGAAGGAGAAGAGGGAAAGAGGAGAGTAGAGAAGGAAGGAGAGGGGGGCGCCCCCCTTCCCTTGTCCAATTCGGACTGGGCAAGGGGGGGGCACCTCTGGCTGGCCCTCTCTCTTCTCCACTAAGGCCCACTAAGGCGCATTAATCCCCTGGGGGGTCCGGTAATCCTCCGGTACTCTGGTTTTATCCGAAACTTCTTCGGAAAACTTACGGTGTCCAAATATAGTCGTCTGATATATCAATCTTTATGTCTCGACCATTTTGAGACTCCTCCTCATGTCCGTGATTACATACGGGACTCTGAACAATCTTCGATACATCATATCACATAAACTCATAATACTAATCATCATCGAACGTTAAGTGTGCAGACCCTACGGGTTCGAAAACTATGTAGACATGACTGAGACACGTCTTTGGTCAATAACCAATAGCGGAACGTGGATGCTTATATTGGTTCCTACATATTCTACGAAGATCTTTATCGGTCAAACCGCATAACAACATACGTTGTTCCCTTTGTCATCGGTATGTTACTTGCCCGAGATTCGATAGTCGGTATCTCAATACCTAGTTCAATCTCGTTACCGGCAAGTCTCTTTACTCGTTCCTGAAAGGATCAATATAGTTGACTAGAGGGGGGGTGAATAGGCAACTAACAATTTTTAGCTTTTCTTTACCAACTTAAACTTTGCATCAAAGTAGGTTGTCTAGATATGCAACTAGGTGAGCAACCTATATGATGCAACAACAAGAAGCACACAAGCAAGCAAAGGATATAACATAATATAACTTGCACAAGTAAAGGTGAGAGATAACCAAAAGCGGAACTGATGGAGACGAGGATGTGTTACCGAAGTTCCTTCCTTTTGAGGGGAAGTACGTCTCCGTTAGAGCGGTGTGGAGGCACAATGCTCCCCAAGAAGCCACTAGGGCCATTGTATTCTCCTCACGCCCTCACAGAATGCGAGATGTCGTGATTCAACTATTGGTGCCCTTGGAGGCGGTGACTGAACCTTTACAAAAAAGGTTGGGGCAATCTCCACAACTTAATTGGAGGCTCCCAACGACACCATGGAGCTTCACCATAATGGACTATGGATCCGCAGTGACCTCAACCGTCTAGGGTTCTCAAACACCCAAGAGTAACAAGATCCGCAAGGGATTAGTGGGGGGAATCAAATTTCTCTTGGTGGAAGTGTAGATCGAGGCCTTCTCAACCCATCCCTAGAGAATCAACAAGTTTTATTGGCTAGGGAGAGAGACCGGGTGAAAATGGAGCTTAGAGCATCAATGGAGCTTAGGGATAGAAGAGGTAGTCAACTCGGAGGAGAAGACACCCCTTTTATAGTGGAAGAGCAAATCCAATCGTTATCCACTAACTCAGCCTGCGTCGCACGGTACTACCGCACCTTACGAGCGGTACTACTGCACGGGCCTGCGGTACTACCGTGGGGGACCGCGGTACTACCGCTGGCTTAGCAGGGGGCAGGACTAGACCTGTTGTGCACAGACAGGGAGCGGTAGAACCGCTGGCGTGGTACTACCACGCCCCCTTGCGGTACTACCGCAAGGCAGGGATAGTCAAGCCAGGGAAGGCAAGGATATAAAATTTTACATCTGTGACTACTTCCGTTGAGTTTAGGTCTATGAAAAAAATCTGATACGGTACTACCGCAAGCCCAGCATGGTACTACTGTGTAGGGCGCGGATGTAAAAATTACATCCGCCCCTACTTTCGTTCATGCCGCTGTGCCTGGCCAGGGCTTGCGGTACTACTGCGCAAAGGCGCGGTACTACCGCATTGGGCGTAGATGTAAGAAATTACATCCGCCCCTACTACCGCTCGGGCAGCAGAGCCTGACCTGAAGCCTACGGTACTACCGCTCCCAAGGAGCGATACTACCGTGAGCACTCACGGTACTACCGCACAGGATGCGGTACTACCGCAAGAGCATACAGTAGTACCGCTCTATGGAGCAGTACTACCGCCTGCCTTAGAACAACAACATTATTAGTCCTTCATTTTGCCTAGACATGGAAATACGGAGGATGCTCCAAGGAGACAAGGAAAGAGGGTGCACAAAGGAATAGACGTGTATGTGAGATTCCACCCAAACCTTTCCAACGCGGACCCCCTCTTAATAGTACAGCTTTCCTATGACTCAAATCCACCGAAAAGAAACGTAGAGAAATGCCGTCTTCAATAGTCTTCAAGGGGCACGAAATCGTCTTGTGTTTAGACATAATATATATGAAAATCTCAATGGACACGATTAGTCCGCAAAAGCATTGTCATCAATCACCAAAACTTAAGGGCTAAATATGCCCTTACAATCTCCCCCTTTTTGGTGGATTGATGACAATACGGGATTTGCACATAGGGATAAAAAAACGCGACGGCAAACACACAATCTATAAAATATAGATGGGATCCCCCTAGATGTGTGCACTCTAGAGATGTGCTTTGGACTGCACGGCACACATAATAGGATCAACACTTCCCCTATATTTTATAGGCAAGGCATCACTTGCAAGAAAATAACTAACACTAAGTAAGTAGGCAAGATAACTAGAGTGAGCATAACGAGAAGGGCACAAGATAGCATAGGCTCACGAATAACTTAAGCAACTAAGACAATACGATAGAGTGCATATGTCTTACACCACATGATAGATAACTTGGTCTTACGAGCACAAACCAAACCAAAGCAAATGAAAGCAAATGAGGTTCAACAGACCAAAAGAAAAGCGACAAGGCTAAACACACGACACAAGACGCGCAAATCCTACACTCTCTCCCCCTTTGGCATCGAGACACCAAAAAGGCAGAGAAGACACCTACGAGCTATGACACAGGTGGTAGCTCAGGTTGAAAACGACTCCTCGTTGGACTCGGCAGCGGGAATAAACTCCTCCTCTGACTCCATCCACTGATAGCCCTGCTTGGCTATCCAGGCAGCCTCAGGAGTGATGACTTCCTCCGAGCCACTGGTGATCTCCTCGCCAAGGGTCCTCAATATCTTCTTATCGCGCTGGTGACTCCTCTTGGAGTCAACATGGGCCTTGTACTGCCCCTTGGTCTGCATGAAGAACAGCTTCTTCATCTTTGTCTCCATCTTCTTAGCCCAAGAGGGCTCAGTAGAGGGAGGAATGTATCCATTAGAACTATCCTCATCAGCTTCCTCCTCCCCGATCTCATCCTCATCCACATGCATCCTGGCACCCTTGGCCTCAGCACTGGTGGTGGTGTTAGCCCATTGGCTCTTGACACGGAGCTTGATGGGCTCATGACGAATCCAGCCAAGGGCCTCGAACTCATCATTGGGATAGAGCTGCTCCCAGGTCTTGGAGATCAAGTGGAACAGGTAAGGTCCATAGATGGGCACCTTACAGTTGAACACGGCAAACTGAAGCTCGCACCACATGATATGTGAGACATCAAGTGGTTGCATCTGAGACTGACGGGCCTCCTCACACATGAGCATGATATCCACAAGATAGGCATGCACCTTGTCCTTGTCACCGATGCGCGGAAAGAGGGTGTTGCGGAAGATGAGATGCATGATGTCAAGGAAAGAGTTTAGCACCCATGCCTTCTTCTTATTGGGAAGCCTCTTCTCAACAAAGAAGGGCTGCAACTTGTTCTTGTTGGCTGACTCTGGATTAGCGTGAGGGCGAACTCCAACGGGCATGTTGAGCCCCTCATCAGGAACCTGAAGCAAGTCCATGAAGTCCTTCCACGTAGCAGTCATTTGCTTCCCATTGGTCATCCAGGTCATGGTCCGTGCCTCATCAAAATGGAAATGGACCAAAACGAAGAACTGAGCCACAATCTCGGGGTCAAAGTCCATGTGAAATGTGAGCATGTGCTCAATGCCAAACTGCTCCACCAGGTCCAAAGCCTCGCCAAAATAGTCATGGTGCTTCTCCTGCCTCATGTGAGTCATGTCAATCCAGTGCACGTCCACGTAGATGTTCTGCTTGGCCTTGATCATATCCAGATAGATAAGGTTCTACTGCTTGGTCCAGAACAGATAATTCCCTGTGAAGTTGGCACGTGGATTCACATAGGGGTTGAACTTCCTTCGAACAATGAACTCAGCCAAAGGTATCTCATCCACGACCATGGTGGGCTCCTTGAGCTTGGTGGCAGTGTGCTTGGTTCTGCGTTGGGAGGGATTGGAGCCCTTTGGAGCTTTATCTTGGTTGCGCAGGCACTTGGAGCCCGTGTCACGGCTGGGATTCGAGCAACAAACATTGGAACCAGAACCACCACCTGAGACACACAACACAAAAACACGCAAAAGAAGCAAGAAGGATCAATGCAAAGACCAGGGACAAAGCCAAAGAAACAAGCAAGAACGAGAGTTGGAATGACAAAACAGCAGAATTTGCACATCCACGGTAGTATTGGACCGGCACATGGATGTAAAAAATTACATCCTCTCTGGCCGCGATAGTACTGTGCCGGGGTGCCACGGTAGTACCGCACCTGGAGCGGAAGTAATTTTGTACTTCCGCGCCCCGAGCGGTAGTACCACTCCAAGGGCGGTAGTACCGCGCGAGGCAGATCGCGCGCGAGGATGCGGTAGTACCGCTCGAGAGGAGCGGTAGTACCACACAGATTCAAACGCGCGGATCTGGATCAGGAACAACCGCGAAACTCAGTACTACCGTTGATCAAACTAAACTGATGTGTGATACGTCTCCGTCGTATATATAATTTTTGATTGTTCCATGCCAATATTCTTCAACTTTCATATACTTTTGGCAACTTTTTATACTATTTTTGGGACTAACATATTGATCCAGTGCCCAGTGCCAGTTCCTGTTTGTTGCATGTTTTATGTTTCATAGAAAACCAATATCAAACGGAGTCCAAACGAGATAAAAATGGACGGAGAATTATTTTGGAATATTTGGGATTTTCCGAAGGAAGAATCAATGCGAAACGGTGTCCGAGGTGGCCACGAGACAGGGGGGCGCTCCCCCACACCCTGGGCGCTCCTGGCCCTCTCATGGGCCACCCGTAAGGCGGTTGATGCCCTTCTTTTGCCGCAAGAAAGCTAATTTTATGAGAAAAATCTGGGCGAAAGATTCACCCCAATCCGAGTTACGGATCTCCGGATATTTAAGAAACGGTGAAGGGGTAGAATCTGAGAACGCAGAAACAGAGAGATAGATCCAATCTCAGAGGGGCTCTCGCCCCTCCCAAGCCATGGGAGCCAAGGACCAGAGGGGAAACCCTTCTCCCATCTAGGGAGAAGGTCAAGGAAGAAGAAGAAGAAGGGGGCCCCTCTCCCCCTTGCTTCCGGTGGCGCCTGAGCGCTGCCGGGGGCCATCATCATCACCGTGATCTTCACCAACACCTCCGCCGTTTTCACCAACATCACCATCACCTTCCCCCATCTATATTCAGCGGTCCACTCTCCCGCATCCCGCTGTACCCTCTACTTGAACATGGTGCTTTATGCTTCATATTATTATCCAATGATGTGTTGCCATCCTATGATGTCTGAGTAGATTTCTATTGTCCTACCGGTGATTGATGAATTGCTATGATTGGTTTGAGTTGCATGTTTTATTATTGGTGCTGTCCTATGGTGCCCTCCGTGTCGCGCAAGCGTGAGGGATTCCCGCTGGAGGGTGTTGCATGCGTTCATGATTCGTTTATAGTGTGTTGCGTGAGTGACTGGAACACAAACCCGAGTAAGGAGATTGTTGTGTATGGGATAAAAGGGGACTTGATGCTTTAATGCTATGGTTGGGTTTTACCTTAATGAATCTTTAGTAGTTGCGGATGCTTGCTAGAGTTCCAATCATAAGTGCATATGATCCAAGTAGAGAAAGTATGTTAGCTTATGCCTCTCCCTCAAATAGAATTGTAATAGTGATTACCGGTCTAGTAACATAGTCAATTGCTTAAGGACAATTCCACAACTCCTATCACCACTTTTCCACACTCGCTACATTTACTTTCTTGCATCTTTATTTAAACAGCCCCTAGCTTTTATTTACGTGCTCTTTATTATCTTGCAAACCTATCCTACAACACCTACAAAGTACTTCTAGTTTCATACTTGTTCTAGGTAAAGCAAACGTCAAGCGTCTGTAGAGTTGTATCGATGGTCGATAGAACTTGAGGGAATATTTATTCTACCTTTAGCTCCTCGTTGGGTTCGACACTCTTACTTATCAAAAACTGTTGAGATCCCCTACACTTGTGGGTTATCAAGACCTTTTTCTGGCGCCGTTGTCGGGGAGTCATAGCGTGGGGTGAATATTCTCGTGTGTGCTTGTTTGCTTTATCACTAAGTAATTTTTATTTGCTGTTCTTAGTTGTTCTCTATCTTTAGTTGTGGATATGGAACACGAAATACCAAAGAAATTAGGTGTACTTGCTACTCATGGAGATGGGGAACCTCCTAAAATCCTCGATGCTAGTTATGTGAAAGAAATTATGTACTACTTTAATAATCCCGAGAAAGCCCCATTCAATTATGTTATGGGAGACACGTTGGATCAACGTGAATACTTTAGGGATTATTGCTTGACACAAAAAGGGAAACTATTATGGGATCAAATTTATATGTTGTATTGGTATGCTAGGCAACTATACTTGAGATATGATATTACTTGTTGCTCTAGGATGAAGGCTCCACACCTTCCCTTTTCATGCGAATTTAATGATAATAAAACCTTAGCTTCTTATGCTAATGGTATATATGATTACTGTGATGTGGAACAAATTGAAGAATTTGTTGCTTTTAAGGCTGCTTATGAAATTGAATCTTTGTTTGAAAAGTATGAAGCTTTAGATGATGATGTTTATAGGCCTGAAAATCTTGCTATACTTAGACATTGCTATGAAAATTATGAACACAATTACTATATTAATGCATTTATTGAGAAAGGCTCTGCTGTCCAAGAAGAGACTAATATTTTGCAGGAAGCTATGGAAGAAGAAATTGATGAAACTGTGAGCTCATTGGATGAAAAAGATGATGAGGAGAGTGAAGAACAAAAGGAGGAAGAGCGGATTGATCACCCGTGCCCACCTTCTAATGAGAGTAACTCTTCAACTCATACATTGTTTAATTCCCCTTCGTGCTTACCAAAGGATGATTGCTATGATGATTATTATGATCCCGTTGATTCTCTTCAAATATCCCTTTTTGATGATGCTTGTGGCCAAGATGCCAATATGAATTATGCTTATGGAGATGAACTTGCTATAGTTCCTTATGTTAAACATGAAATTGTTGCTATTGCACGCACGCATGATAGTCCTATTATCTTTTTGAATTCCCCAAACTACACTATATTGGAGAAGTTTGTGCTTATTAAGGATTATGTTGATGGGTTGCCTTTTACCACTACACATGATGATTTTGATAGATATAATATGCATGTGCTTGCTGCTCCTACTTGCAATTATTATGAGAGAGGAACTACATCTCCGCCTCTTTATGTTTCCAATATGATAAAATTGCAAGAAACTGTTTATACTATGCATTGGCCTTTACTTGGTGTGTATGAATTGTTCTTTTATGACATGCCGATGCATAGGAAGAGAGTTAGACTTCGTTGTTGCATGATATATGTTACTTTGTGCTCACTACTAAATTACAAATCATTTTTAATTAAAATTGGCTTTGATATACCTTGGGATCCGGGTGGATCCATTACTTGAGCACTATATGCCTAGCTTAATGGCTTTAAAGAAAGCGCTGCGAGGGAGACAACCCAGAAGTTCTAGAGAGTCATTTATTTCTGTTTAGTGCTTTTATATAGTTTAAAAATAAAAAAATAAAGAGGGGAACTCAAAACTTTTCAAAAAGAAAAGTGAAAGTGAGAGAGACAAGCATTGTTGAAGTGGGAGAGCTCCTTGAACTTTGTTCATGCTCACGGAAACTTTGTGAATCTTGATTACAGAAACTTTTCATCAAAAAATAATTATCCCCTTGTACGATTCCATTGTATTATAAAAATAATGTGCTAAGGTTTGCCTTTAGGATGTTTACAATGCTTGTTGGTTTGTGCGGTGCAGGACAGAAACTTTGGCTGTAGTGCTCGATTTTACATTTTTAACTGGAACGTCAAATGGTTCTGATTCCTTTTGCATTGTCTTGATGTACAACTTGTTTATTGTTCCTAATTGTGGTAGAATTTTTGGGGTACCATAAGTATGGTGGATGTTCATATTTCTACAGACTGTTCTGTTTTTGACAGATTCTGTTTTTGATGCATAGTTTGCTTATTTTGATGAAACAATCAATTTATATTAATGGATTAAGCCATGGAAAAGCTATATTACAGTAGACACAATGCAAAAACAAAATATGAATTGGTTTGCAACAGTACTTAGAGTAGTGATTTGCTTTATTATACTAACGGATCTTACCGAGTTTTCTGTTGAAGTTTTGTGTGGATGAAGTGTCTAATCGAGGAGGTCTCGATATAAGGAAAAGGAAGAGAGGCAAGAGCTCAAGCTTGGGGATGCCCGAGGAACCCCAAGTAAATATTCAAGGAGACTCAAGCGTTTAAGCTTGGGGATGCCCCGGAAGGCATCCCCTCTTTCTTCAACAAGTATCGGTATGTTTTCAAATTTGTTTCCTTCGTGCATTATGTGCAAGTCTTGGAGCGTATTTTGCATTTAGTTTTCATTTTTCTTTTATGCACCATGCTGGTATGAGATAGTTCTTGGTTGGCTTTATAGAATGCTTCATGTGTTTCACGTATATCGTTTGAAGTTTGGATTGCCTGTTTCTCTTCACATAGAAAACCGCCATTTGTAGAATGCTCTTTTTGCTTCATTTATATTCATTAGAGCGTGGGCATATCTTTTGTAGGAAGAATTAAACTCTCTTGCTTCATTTATATCTATTTATAGAGATGACATGAATTTGTCATTCACATGGTTAGTCATAAAATCCTACATAAAGTTGTAGATCGCTGAATATGATATGTTTGATTCCTTGCAATAGTTTTGCGATATAAAGATGGTGATATTAGAGTCATGCTAGTGGGTGGTTGTGGATTGTAGAGACACTTGTGTTGAGGTTTGCAAGTCCCGTAGCATGTACGTATGGTAACCATTGTGTGACAAATTTGAAGCATGGGGTGTTTCTTTGATTGTCTTCCTTATGAGTGGCAGTCGTGGACGAGCGATGGTCTTTTCCTACCAATCTATCCCCCTAGGGGCATGTGTAGTAGTACTTTGCTTCGAGGGTTAATAAACTTTTGCAATAAGTATATGAGTTCTTTATGACTAATGTGAGTCCATGGATTATACGCACTTTTACCTTTCCATCATTGCTAGCCTCTTCGGTACCGTGCATTGCCCTTTCTCACCTCGAGAGTTGGTGCAAACTTCGCCGGTGCATCCAAACCCCGTGATATGATATGCTGTATCACACATAAGCCTCATTATATCTTCCTCAAAACAGCCACCATACCTACCTATTATGGCATTTCCATAGCCATTCTGAGATATATTGCCATGCAACTTCCATCATCATCATATACATGATTTGAGCATTTATTGTCATATTGCTTTGCATGATTGTAAGATAGCTAGCATGATGTTTTCATGGCTTGTCCATTTTTGATGTCATTGCTACGCTAGATCATTGCACATCCCGGTACACCGCCGGAGGCATTCATATAGAGCCATATCTTTGTTCTAGTATCGAGTTGTAATATTGAGTTTTAAGTAAATAAAACTGTGATGACCATCATTATAGAGCATTGCCCCATGAAAAAAAAGAAAATAGAAAAAAAAAGAAAAAAAGGAAAGGCCAAAGAAGCCTAAATAAAAAAGGGGCCAAAGAAGCCCACAAAAAGAAAAAAAAAGAAAAAAAATAAAAAAATAAAAAAGAAAAGAGGCAATGTTACTATCCTTTTACCACACTTGTGCTTCAAAGTAGCACCATGTTCTTCATATAGAGAGTCTCTTATGTTGTCACTTTCATATACTAGTGGGAATTTTCATTATAGAAATTGGCTTGTATATTCCAACGATGGGCTTCCTCAAATGCCCTAGGTCTTCATGAGCAAGCAAGTTGGATGCACACCCACTTAGTTTTCAGTTTGAGCTTTCATACACTTATAGCTCTTAGTGCATCCGTTGCATGGCAATCCCTACTTGTCACATTGACATCAATTGATGGTCATCTCCATAGCCCATTGATTAGCCGCGTCGATGTGAGACTTTCTCCTTTTTTGTCTTCTCCACATAACCTCCATCATTATATTCTATTCCACCTATAGTGCTATATCCATGGCTTGCGCTCATGTATTTCGTGAGGGTTGAAAAGGCTGAAGCGCGTTAAAAAGTATGAACCAATTGCTCGGCTCGTCATCGGGGTTGTGCATGATGGGAGCATTTTTGTGTGACGAAGATGAAGCATGGCCAAACTGTATGATTTGGTAGGGATAAGCTTGCTTTGGCCTTGTTGTTTTGAAAAGACATGATTGCTTTATTGGTATGCTCGAAGTATTATCATTTTTTATGTCAAGTGATAGACTATTGCTTTGAATCACTCGTGTCTTAATATTCATGCCATGATTAGACATATGATCAAGATTATGCTAGGTAGCATTCCACATCAAAAATTATCTTTTTTATCATTTACCTACTCGAGGACGAGCAGGAATTAAGCTTGGGGATGCTGATACGTCTCTGTCATATCTATAATTTTTGATTGTTCCATGCCAATATTCTTCAACTTTCATATACTTTTGGCAACTTTTTATACTATTTTTGGGACTAACATATTGATCCAGTGCCCAGTGCCAGTTCCTGTTTGTTGCATGTTTTATGTTTCGCAAAAAACCAATATCAAACAGAGTCCAAACGGGATAAAAATGGACAGAGAATTATTTTGGAATATGTGGGATTTTTCGGAGGAAGAATCAACGCGAAACGGTGTCCGAGGTGGCCATGAGACAGGGGGGCGCGCCCCCACCCCCTGGGCGCGCCTGGCCCTCTCGTGGGCCACCCGTAAGGCGGCTGATGCCCTTCTTTTGCCGCAAGAAAGCTAATTTTATGATAAAAATCTGGGCGAAAGATTCACCCCAATCGGAGTTACGGATCTCCGGATATTTAAGAAACAGTGAAGGGGTAGAATCTGAGAACGCAGAAACAGAGAGATAGATCCAATCTCGGAGGGGCTCTCGCCCCTCCCAAGCCATGGGAGCCAAGGAACAGAGGGGAAACCCTTCTCCCATCTAGGGATAAGGTCAAGGAAGAAGAATAAGAAGGGGGGCCCTCTCCCCCTTGCTTCCGATGGCGCCGGAGCGCTGCCGGGGGCCATCATCATCACCGCGATCTTCACCAACACCTCCGCCGTCTTCACCAACATATCCATCACCTTCCTCCATCTATATTCAGCGGTCCACTCTCCCGCATCCCTCTGTACCCTCTACTTGAACATGGTGCTTTATGCTTCATATTATTATCCAATGATGTGTTGCCATCCTATGATGTCTGAGTAGATTTCTATTGTCCTACCGGTGATTGATGAATTGCTATGATTGGTTTGAGTTGCATGTTTTATTATTGGTGCTGTCCTATGGTGCCCTCCATGTCGCGCAAGCGTGAGGGATTCCCGTTGTAGGGTGTTGCAATGCGTTCATGATTCATTTATAGTGGGTTGCTTGAGTGACCGAAACACAAACCCGAGTAAGGGGATTGTTGCGTATGGGATAAAAGGGGACTTGATGCTTTAATGGTATGGTTGGGTTTTACCTTAATGAATCTTTAGTAGTTGCAGATGCTTGCTATAGTTCCAATCATAAGTGCATATGATCCAAGTAGAGAAAGTATGTTAGCTTATGCCTCTCCCTCGAATAGAATTGCAATAGTGATTACCGGTCTAGTAACATAGTCAATTGCTTAGGGACAATTCCATAACTCCTATCACCACTTTTCCACACTCGCTATATTTACTTTCTTGCATCTTTATTTAAACAGCCCCTAGCTTTTATTTACGTGCTCTTTATTATCTTGCAAACCTATCCTACAACACCTACAAAGTACTTCTAGTTTCATACTTGTTCTAGGTAAAGCAAACGTCAAGCGTGTGTAGAGTTGTATCGGTGGTCGATAGAACTTGAGGGAATATTTATTCTACCTTTAGCTCCTCGTTGGGTTCGACACTCTTACTTACCGAAAACTGTTGCGATCCCCTACACTTGTGGGTTATCAAGAATGTGTCATACCAAATAGCATGCTTGCTGCACTACCACTCGCCTACAATTCCCTCTTGCACAGATCTAGCCAAAAATCACATGAACAAGACAAGCATCTCCCCAAGACCTAGAAGCACACGAACGGAACAAAAAAGAGAAGGACTTTGGGAAATACCAGGGTCCATGGCAAGAGGACGAGGTGGGGAACGATCCCACCGGTCGGAATGCGAGGAGAGCGGCCGGAGACGGAAATCCGGCGAGGGACGCCGGTGCCGTTCTTGGGCAGGAGAGAGAGAGAGAGAGACAGGGTGGTAAAAATAGATGAATGGGTATGGGGGAGTTGGAACTCCCCCTGCCCCGCTCTTAGCCCCCACCCACTCGCAACGGCGCAGTAGTACCACAGGTCATCGCGGTAGTACTGCTCGGGCGGAAGTACCGCTCGCTGGGCGGTAGTACCGCTCTTCCAGCGGTAGTAGAAAATTACTGCCGCCATGGAAGCGGTAGTACCGTGCGCCTAGGATGCAACTGTGCATGCACAGAGCACACCACTCCTGCAGTAGTATCGTGGCTAGCCACGGTAGTACCATACCCCCAAGAGAGTGCAAGTTTTGCAAACAAAGAGAGAGACGGCCTTTGCAAAGCAACCTTTAACGCTCCAAGAGGCAAGCACAAAAGACAACACACACACGGCACAAGAGAAGGCAAAAGACAACAAGGACCAAAACACAAAACACAACTCCCAGGAAGAGAGGGCGGTGTCCTTAGCCACCTATGTATGAGTCAATTGATATGGCACTGCGAAGAATTATCCTTGGGCCCATGGCCAAAACTCGTCTTTGAAGCACAAGTACCATCAAGAATGGCTAATGTGAAAGAGTTGATCAAATTATGCATAATGGGGGGAGGGAGAGTTCATTGAGAGAACAACACTTCCCCTATGTCCATGCCTACACCTAAACAAGATATCTAGTTGAGTATGGCGGGGTGTGCAAGGATTCAAGATACATTGCTCGAATCAATGATATTTAGCTCATGCCTTAACTCGCGAAATCTTGCTTCATCCAAGGGCTTCGTGAAAATATCTGCAAGGTTATAATGAGTGTTGACATATTTGAGCGTGATCTCCCCTCGCCTAATGTGATCCCGGATGAAGTGATACTGAATCTCAATATGCTTCGTCTTGAAGTGTTGCACCGGGTTGAGAGAGATCTTGATGGCACTTTCATTGTCACACCAAAGAGGCACTTCATCACAAGTGACACCGTAATCCTTCAAAGTTTGCCTCATCCATAGAAGTTGAGCACATCAACTACTGGCAGCCACATACTCCGCCTCGGTGGACGTGAGAGACACACAACTTTGCTTCTTCGAAGACCAACTCACCAAAGAGCATCCAAGAAATTGGCACCCTCCGGAGGTGGACTTCCTATCCACTTGGTCTCCCACACAATCTGAGTCAGAATAGCCCTCAAGGTCAAAGTTGGCTCCTCTCGGGTACCATAAGCCAAAGTTTGGGGAATGAGCCAAATATCAAAAGATTCGCTTGACCGCAAACAAGTGGCTTTCCTTAGGTGCGGCTTGAAACCGTGCACAAATTCCCACACTCAACATGATATCCGGTCTAGATGCACAAAGGTAAAGCAAGGATCCAATCATGGAGCGATATACCTTTTGATCCACCGCTTTACCATTGGGATCAATGTCAAGTTGGCATTTGACGGGCATTGGAGTGGAAGCCGACTTGACATCACTTAGCTTGAATCTCTTGAGCATGTCTTGAGTGTATTTGGCTTGGTTGATGAAGGTTCCTTCTCTTCTTTTCTTGATTTTGAACCCGAGAAAGAACTTAAACTCTCCCATCATAGACATCTTGAACTTTGAGGTCATGAGAGCGGCAAATTCCTCATTGAGAGCTTTGTTAGGGGAACCAAAGATAATATCATCAACATATAGTTGGCAGACAAACAACTCCCCTTTGACCTTCTTAGTAAAAAAGAGTGGGGTTGATTTTCCCAATTTCAAATCCATGATCTTGCAGCAACTTGGTAAGGTGATCATACCACGCATGTGGGGGCTTGTTTAAGGCCATAGAGTGCCTCGTCGAGTTGATACACATGATCGGAGAAATAGGGGCCCTCGAACCCCGGGGGTTGTTTGACATACACCAACTCATTAATAGGACCATTAAGAAAAGCACTCTTCACATCCATTTGTTGCAACTTGAAATTATGATGAGAAGCATAAGCAATCAACAAAATAATAGACTCAAGGCGAGCAACGGGAGCAAAGGTTTCACCGTAGTCGATACCCTCGACTTGGGAGTAGCCTTGTGCCACCAAGTGTGCCTTGCTGCGAACAATGATCCCATGAGCATCTTGCTTGTTCTTGAATATCCACTTGGTTCCAATGATGTTATGATTCCCCGTTGGCCTTGGCACCAATCTCCACACTTGGTTGTGCTTGAAGTTGTTGAGTTCTTCATGCATGGCATTGAGCTAATCCGGATCCTCGAGTGCCTCATAGACCTTTTGGGGTTCGACGGAAGAGACAAATGCGTGATGTTCATAATAGTTTGCTAATTGTCTACGAGTGCTTACCCCCTTTCTTAGGCTTCCAACCACATTCTCCATGAGATGACATTTGGTTGTGAGCTTTCAAGAAATCTTAGCGGCATGACGCTCTAATTCCTCCTCAGGTGTGAAAAGAGGAGCAGAAACTTGATCATCTTGAGTGTCGTCTTGAGCTTGATCTTGATGTTGAGCTTGTTCTTGATCTTGAACTTGCTCGGAAGGGAGAACTCGACCTTGGGCATCACTTGGTGGCTCGCCACCATCTTGAGTTTGATCTTTCCCTTGGTCTTGTTCACGAGGTTGAGGGCCTTCAATTTGTTCTTTGGAAGCGTGTGGGTCTTGGGTCGGTGATGGCTCCACTTGAGTGGAGTCTCCTTAGGCCACAAGGGGTTCCTCAATGGGTAGGATATGACAAACACCCATTCTTCTTATGGCTTGGGGAGGAATTTCATCACCTACATCACAAGTACCACTTTCCTCCACTTGGGAGCCATTATTCTCGTCAAACTCCATGTTACACGTCTCCTCAATGAGTCCCGTGGACTTGTTGAGGACACGGTAAGCATGAGAGTTTGTAGCATAACCAACAAATATGCCCTCATAAGCTCTAGCCTCAAATTTAGACAAACGAACACCTTTCTTGGGAATGAAACACTTACACCCGAACACCCGGAAGTACTTGAGGTTGGGCTTGTTACCGGTGAGTATTTCATATGGAGTCTTGTTCATGCCTTTGCGGAGATAGAGCCAATTGGATGCATGACACACGGTGTTGATGGCTTCGGCCCAAAAGTTATACGGAGACTTGAACTCCGCCATCATGGTACTTCCCACATCCATCAACATCCGGTTCTTCCTCTCTGCTGCACCATGTTGTTGAGGGGTGTAAGGTTCAGAATATTGATGCTTGATCCCCTCATCACTAAGGAACTCATCCAAGGTGTAGTTCTTGAACTCAGTGCCGTTGTCACTTCTTATTGTCAAGATCTATGCATCATGTTGACGTTGACCTTCATTTGCAAAGTCGACGACAGTTTGTTGAGTTTCACTCTTCCTCTTGAAGAAATATACCCACGTGTACCTTGAGTAATCATCGACTATCACCAAGCAATACTTTCTACCCCCAAGACTATCAAAGGATGGAGGCCTAAAGAGATCCATGTGAAGGAGCTCCAAGGGTCTCTTCGAGTAGATGATAGTCGTGGGAGGGTGAGCCTTCTCATGTAACTTTCCTTCGATACAAGCACTACAAGCACGATCTTTGGCAAAGAAAACATTGGTTAGTCCATGGACATGGCCCCCCTTGAGAAGACTTTGCAAATATCTCATATTGACATGGGCTAAACGATGATGCCAAAGCCATCCCACATCAACTTTAGCCATTAGACATGTCGCGGTCTTAGTGGGTCGCTCCGAAAAGTTAATCACATAAAGACCGTTCTCGACATGCCCAACAAAGGCTACTTTAAGAGTCTTGCTCCACAAGAGGGCCACGGTATCAATATCAAAGAATGTGGCAATACCCATAGTGCAAGTTGACGAATGGAAAGTAAATTGTATGCAAGGGACTCAACAAGCATGACTTTCTCGATCGTGAGATCATGATAAATGACAACCTTGCCAAGACCCAATACCTTGGAGGACAAGGCATCACCCCACTCGACATTGGTGGGCATAGATGGAATCTTTTGCACGTCCACCACCAAGTCCTTGCTTCCGGTCATATGATTTGTGGCTCCACTATCGAGCAACCATGATCCCCCACTGGAAGCAAACACCTACAAGAGATCAATGCTTGGTTTTAGGTACCCATTTTGTAATGGGTCCTTTGATGTTAGTAACAAGGGTCTTAGGAACCCAAATAGACCATTCAATGTACTCATAAGTACAACCAACAAATTTAGCATAAACATGCCCATCACTAGCACGACACAACACATAAGAAGGGTTAAAGTCGTCGGCTTTGTTGGAAGGTGTGGCATTGCCCTTTTTGACATCGCCACCCTTCACATTGTTCTTATTCTCCTTTGAAGCACCCCTCCCTCCTTCACAAAGGTTTGCTTGAGAGGAGGAGGTCGTTTGGTCTTGTCATTCTTCTTATTGTTCTTGGACTTGGGTGCAAACCCAACTCCCTCCTTGGCCACAACTTCATTTTGATTGCTCAAAAGGTCATTGAGATTCTTTTCACCTTGTATACAAGACACAAGGCCTTTCTTAAGTTGCTCCTTCAACTTGGCATTCTCCTCCACAAGATGCACATGCTCACAACACGGGTTAGTAGCATTTGCATTATCAATTAAGACCATATGAGGAAAGGTGGCTTTCTCCTTGGTTAGCTTCACTTGGAGTTGATCACGAGACTCCTTGAGGTTAGCATGAACACCCTTCAAGGCCTTGTGAGCCTTGTCAAGTATGTCAAACTCCTCTTTGAGTCTAGCAAGGTCAACCCCAAGTTTAGCCTTCTCAGAATTTAGCACACGAGAAACAACAAGAGCATGATCAAGGTGTTTCTTTAATTTAGCATGGTCATCATTGTGTGACTCCTCAAGAGCCAAACGATGAACACGCTCTTCCTCAAGCGCATTAGAGAGGTCAGATATCTCATCGGCATAGTCATGACTATGACCTTCCATCTTAGAGATGGTTTCTTCACGAGCCTCGATCATATCATTGGCTTCACCAAGTTGTTCCAAGAGAGCAACAAAGTGCTTCTTGGATTTTCCCTTGAGCTTACTCATGAAAGACTCAAATTCATTTACCTCTTCATTAGACCCCTCACTTTTATCAATGCAATCCATCAAGGAGGGATTAGTAATGATGGTAGTTTTGATGTTGGGGGTTACCTTGTTGGTGGCTTTGGCCATGAGGCACTTGGCGGTGATGTTCTCGTTGGGTGAATCGAAGAGAGCCACATGTGGAGTTGTGGCAATGACAATGAAGGCCATGGCCATGAATTCACCATGATCATGATCATCATCATCATCATCATCATCATCATCATCATCATCATCCTAATTGTATTCTTCTTATGCCACCAACCCTTTTGTCAGAGTTTTCTTGGTGAAGTTGTTCTTGTTGGGGAAGGACTTAGCTTTGTCTTTTCGGATGAGCTTGCCACCATTGTCTTCCCGCTTCTCGTAAGGGCACTCCGCAACAAAATGGCTGCTACGTCTTGAGCTAGCGTTGGTTTTCCCCGAAGAGGAGAGGGTGATGCAGCAAAGTGTAGCGTAAGTATTTCCCTCAGTTTTGAGAACCAAGGTATCAATCAAGTAGGAGGCTCCTCAAAAGTCCCACGCACCTACACAAACAAACTGAGAACTCGCAACCAACGCAATAAAGGGGTTGTCAATCCCTTCACGGTCACTTACGAAAGTGAGATCTGATAGAGAAAGTATGATAACATAAATATATTTTTGGTATTTTATAATATAGATGCACAAAATAAAGATGCAAATAAAAGTAGATTGAAAGAAAATATGATAAGAGATAGACCCGGGGGCCATAGGTTTCACTAGAGGCTTCTCTCAAGATAGCATAAGTATTACGGTGGGTGAACAAATTACTGTCGAGCAATTGATAGAAAAGCGAATAATTATGACGTTATCTTGGCATGATCATGTATATAGGCATCACGTCTATAACAAGTAGACCGACTCCTACCTGCATCTACTACTATTACTCCACACATCGACCGCTATCCAGCATGCATCTAGAGTATTAAGTTCATAAGAACAGAGCAACGCATTAAGCAAGATGACATGATGTAGAGGGATAAACTCATGCAATATGATATAAACCCCATATTGTTATCCTCGATGGCAACAATACAATACGTGTCTTGCAACCCTTTCTGTCACTGGTAAGATCACCGAAAGATTGGACCCAAAGCTAAACACTTCTCCCATGGCAAGAAAGATCAATCTAGTAGGCCAAACCAAACTGATAATTTGAAGAGACTTGTAAAGATAACTCAATCATACATAAAAGAATTCAGAGAAGATTCCAATATTATTCATAGATAAACTTGATCATAAACCCACAATTCATCGGATCTTGACAAACACACCGCAAAAAGAGATTACATCGAATAGATCTCCACAATAGAGGGGGAGAACATTGTATTGAGATCCAAAAAGAGAGAAGAAGCCATCTAGCTAATAACTATGGACCGTAGGTCTGTGGTAAACTACTCACAACTCATCGGAGAGGCTATGGTGTTGATGTAGAAGCCCTTCATGATCGATTCCCCCTTCGGCAGAGTGTCGGCGAAGGCTCCAAGATGGGATCTCGTGGATACAGAAGGTTACGGCGGTGGAAATTGTGTTTCGTGGTGCTCCTAGATGTTTTCGGGGTCCATGGACATATATAAGAGGAAGAAGTACGTCGGTGGACGCCCGAGGGGCCCACGAGACAGGGGGCGCGCCCTACAAGGGGGGGCGCCCTCCTATCTCGTGGGTCCCTCGGAGCTTTCTTGACTTGCACTCCAGGCTCCCCCGATGAGATTTGTTCCAAAAATAACGCTCCCGAAGGTTTCATTCCGTTTGGACTCCGTTTGATATTCCTTTTCTTCGAAATACTGGAATAGGCAAAAAAACAGCAATATGGGCTGGGCCTCCGGTTAGTAGGTTAGTCCCAAAAATGATATAAATGTGTAGAATAAAGCCCATAAACATCCAAAAGGGGTAATATAATAGCATGGAACAATCAAAAATTATAGATACGTTGGAGACGTATCAATGGATCACATTGACACAATTGTAACATGTTCTCACACGTTGCTTGCCCTTCAAGCCACTTGAGTTGTTCTTGTTGAAGTTTGGCCTTGTGTTCTTCTTGCTCCAAAATTGCCTTGAAGCAAGAGCCATGTGCTTATGATAATCATATTTCTTGTCTTCGGGGTTGCTCTCCTCATCTTCCTCTTCTTCCACACTAACCTTGGCCTTTAAGGCAAGGTTGGGCTTCTTTGCTCTCTAAGAACGCAACACCACATTGTCGGCGGTCTTGTCCAAGATCCTCATTGCCACAAACTCATCCAACACTTCATTTGAGGGCAAGGTGTGGAAGTCCGGCCTTTGACGGATCACGGAGGACATGGCCTTGTGGTAGGGCATCATGGCCTTGAGGAACTTGTTCTTGATCCAATTGTCATCTGTATCCTTACTCCCATGATCTCGGAGTGAGACCGCGAGAGTGGTTAATCTCCTGTAAAGCACATGAGGTTCTTCATCTTCATTCATTGCAAACTCATCGACTTCATCTTGCACCACTTCATAGTTGGAGTGTTGAATGCTAGCACTTCCCTTGTAAAGGGAAACAACATGGTTCCATGCTTCCTTGGCCACAGTGAAAGGTCGGAGATGTGCAATGTCTGCGGGTGGAATTGCATCTTGGAGGATGAAGAGAGCATTCTCATTGAATTGATTATCCGCGGCTTATCTTGGGGTGAAGTTGCTTGGGTCATGCGGATAGAAACCTTCTTGAATTATTCTCCAAAGATTAGTGTTAACATGTTTTAAATGACGGTTAAAGCTATAGACCCAAGCATCAAAATCTTCATTTTTCACAATCTTAGGAGGAGAGACGACATGATTTAAATGAGTAGAGGGAATCGGCCCTCTGTAGGTAAGAGGAGGTTCCACATGGGCAAACATGCAATTTCCATTTCTACCACTAGATAAAGGAACTCTTTCACTAGAAGCTTCCCCTTATCGGAGTTGGCATCCGCCACCTTGGTAGTGGGATCGACCACTTCCAATGGTGCGGTGGATAATTTGAGACGATCAACAAAGTTTTTAAGCATGCCTTTGACCTCGGCCGTCATGGAGGTTTTCAATATGTCCAAAGCCACATTGAATTCCTCACGTGAGACCGAGGTTCCCCCATCGGTCGTAGACGAGGATGGATTCACACCGCTCCTCCTCACCGTCTATGGTGTCAACCATACTCTTCGGACGGAAAAGTCCTTAATAAAGAGACGAGGCTCTGATACCAATTGAAAGGATCGATATAGTTGACTAGGGGGGGTGAATAGGCAACTAACAATTTTTAGTTTTCCTTTACCAAATTAAAGTTTGCATAAAGTAGGTTGTCTAGATATGCAACTAGGTGGGTAACCTATATGATGCAACAACAAGAAGCACACAAGCAAGCAAAGGATATAACACAATATAGCTTGCACAAGTAAAGGTGAGAGATAACCAAAAGCGGAACCGATGGAGACGAGGATGTGTTACCAAAGTTCCTTCCTTTTGAGGGGAAGTATGTCTCCGTTAGAGCGGTGTGGAGGCACAATTCTCCCCAAGAAGCCACTAGGGCCACCGTATTCTCCTCACGCCCTCACACAATGCGAAATGACGTGATTCCACTATTGGTGCCCTTGGAGGCGGCGACCAAACCTTTACAAACTAGGTTGGGGCAATCTCCACAACTTGATTGGAGGCTCCCAACGACACCATGAAGCTTCACCACAACGGACTATGGCTCCGCGGTGACCTCAACCATATAGGGTGATCAAACACCCAAGAGTAACAAGATCTGCAAGGATTAGTGGGGGGAATCAAATTTCTCTTGGTGGAAGTGTAGATCAAGGCCTTCTCAACCAATCCCTAGAAAATCAACAAGTTTGATTGGTTAGGGAGAGAGATCGGCAGAAAATGGAGCTTAGAGCATCAATGGAGCTTAGGGATAGAAGAGGTAGTCAACTCGGACGAGAAGACACCCCTTTTATAGTGGAAGAGCAAATCCAACCGTTATCCACTAACACAGCCTGCGACACGCGGTACTACTGCACCTTACGAGCGGTACTACCGCACGGGCCTGCGGTACTATCGTGGGGGACCGCGGTACAACCGCTGGCTCGGCACGGGGCAGGACTAGTTGTGCACAGACAGGGAGCGGTAGAACCGCTGGCGCGGTACTACCGCGCCCCCTTGTGGTACTACCGCAAGGCAGGGATAGTCAAGCTAGAGAAGGCACTGATATAAAAAATTACATCCGTGACTACTTTTGCTGAGTTTAGGTCTATGCAAAAATCCGACACGGTACTACCGCAAGCCCAGCATGGTACTAACATGTAGGGCGCGGATGTAAAAAATACATCCGCCCCTACTTCCATTCATGTCGCTGTGCCTGGCCAGGGCTTGCGGTACTACCGCGCAGAGGCGCGGTACTACCGCATTGGGCGCGGATGTAAAAAGTTATATCCACCCCTACTACCGCTCGGGTAGCAGATCCTGACCTGAAGCCTACGGTAGTACCGCTCCCAAGGAGCGGTACTACCATGAGCACTCACGGTACTACCACGCAGGATGCCGGTACTACCGCAAGGGCATGTAGTAGTACTGCTCTGTGGAGCAGTACTACCGTCTGCCTTAGAACAGCACCATTAGGAGTCCTTCATTTTGCCTAGACATGGAAAGACGGAGGATGCTCCAAGGAGCCAAGGAAAGATGGTGCACAAAGGAATAGACATGTACGTGAGATTCCACCCAAACCTTTCCAATGCAGACCCCCTCTTAATAGTACCACTTTCCTACGACTCAAATCCACCGAAAAGAAACGTAGAGAAATGCAGTCTTCAATAGTCTTCGAGGGGCACCAAATCGTCTTGTGTTTAGACATAATATATCTGAAAATCTCAATGCCCATGATTAGTCCGCGAAAGCATTGTCATCAATCACCAAAACTACTAAGGGATAAATATGCCCTTACAGTTCTGTAATACTTCATCCCGCAACTAACTCATCAGTCACAATGCTTGCAAGGCTTATAGTGATGAGTATTACCGAGAGGGTCCAGAGATGCCTCTCTGAAACACGGAGTGACAAATCCTAATCTCGATCTATGCCAACCCAACAAACACCTTCGGAGACACCTGTAGAGAACCTTTATAATCCCTCATTTACGTTGTGATGTTTGGTAGCACACAAAGTGTTCCTCTGGTATTCGGGAGTTGCATAATCCCATAGTCCGAGGAACTTGTATAAGTCATGAAGAAACCCGTAGCAATGAAACTGTAACGATCATAATGCTAAGCTAACGGATGGGTCATGTCCATCACATCATTCTCCTAATGATGTGATCCCGTTCATCAAATGACTACACATGTCTATGGTTAGGAAACATAACCATCTTTGATTAACGAGCTAGTCAAGTATAGGCATACTAGGGACTATATGTTTTGTCTATGTATTCGCACATGTACTAAGTTTCCGGTTAATACAATTTTAGCATGAATAATAAACATTTATAATGAAATAAGGAAATAAATAATAACTTTATTATTGCCTCTAGGTCATATTTCCTTCAAACCACACCCACATCCTCATCCTCCAAAGGATCACCATGGGCAGAAGTGGGATCTGATGGTGTTGCCGCCCTAGACCGTTGAGGTGATACATACTCGGGGTCACGACAACCGACAAGGTTCGATAGCCACCTTAACCTTTGGCCCTGACGCTGCAACATGTACAAGTGAATGAGATATCAAACGTAGCAACACATGTTACATGGACAATTGAAGGAGATGTGAACCTTAATGAATGCTCGAAGTGCACCTTCCCATCGCTTTTCCCAACCGGGGTTGTCTCCAGAATAGTCTCGGTCTCATCAGCTGCTTTCTTGACCTGCGCACACTATGAACAGAAATGACATTAACATGTTAGGCAAGCGAAGATGTGAATAGTGCAAATGGGAAAGCAGAAAGGGGAAATACCATAAAGTTCATCATTGGAGCTGAAGGGATTGAGGTGCCTTCCCTAACTAATTTGTTGTACTGGTGCTGGGTTAGCTCACCGAAGATGGTGGGATCTTCCAAAATCTCCTCAGCATACGCCGGCTTGCATACCTCCACACGATACTTGCAAGAAACCATCTGAGATAGTTGTTGAACGCGATCGGGCAGTGCTCACGAAGCTGGGCTCGTTTTCCAGCCTTAGCTTGCTCCACACTAAGCACGAATTGTATGATATACTTCCTGTGATGCTTGTCCCAATCCTTGACCTTCCGCTGCCTTCTCCTATCCAACCTGCAAGTTATAAACAAAATATTAGCACCATCGAAACCACTGAGAAGCTGCTAAGTGCTCAAGGTTGATTACATCTTACATGTGTAGACACTTGTCCGTGTCCTCCCACTCTGGCGGGTATGGCTAGAACAAATCAAATTGGCAGTACACCCGATATGGCAGGTGAAGCTCAACCGCCCAGTTGCATATGAGTGGGCACCACATATGCCAAAGATCATTATCCCTAGTGCACATCGGATTTAGCTTGAACTCTCTAGGGTTACCAAAAGTATCCCCTCTTTCATACGGCTCCTATTCCACCTGCAACATAGCATAGAATGCAAAATTGATTTCAAGTTACGATAGAAGCATGAGAATCACTTTACAATGTTGAGTCACCTGCTCAGCCGTGATCGTGTCCAGCTCGCTCTTGTACAACTTGTACATGACCGAGGGATCATCCGTCATCTCATTTACCACATCCTAGTTGTAAGCCCAAGTGGAGTACCGTAGTGGGTCATCATGGTCGTTCCAATCGTCGTACTTCACGGTCTTCAGTCGTCCAACCGGCAATCACTCTAAGCTCCATATAGAAAGTGTGAGCATACAACCACCAATATCTCCTGATTTCCTACAACAAGCTTCATCCAACTACACATAAAAGAGCTATTTTTTTAATAATACATTTTTTATTAATTTACACAAATATTACGCCCAAAAAATAAATTTCAAAAATAATACATCGTCGGCCCACTACAGGCCGACTGGGCCTAGTGAGCCCACAGCAGGCCGAGTGGACGTAGTCTGCTAGTAGCGGGCCGACAGCTGGCGCGCCTGCCATGTGTCGGCCGCTCATTGGGCAGGCCACGTAGCGAGGGGAGAGAGAGAGGGAGATGTCGGCGCGACGGTCACGAGATGGCCCCTGTCAGCCTACCGCGGGCCGATCGGCCTGCTGCTGGCCGACAGGGTGCAGCCCTACATCGCGCGGCACGCCCAGCTCCCTGCGGCTCCTTCCTCCTTTATTCCCACGTGAGCATATATGTTCTTATTCTGTTCTTTCCTGTCCTCTCTGTACACGAAAATGCCTCCAATTTCTACACCTAAACGAGTCAGTTTTTTTTGCGGTTTTGGCACCGTGAATAGATTCAAGTTAGTTAGGGTAGCCAAAAGAGGCCTTGATCTACTGATGGGGTAGCTTGTGGTGATCGTGGTGAGCATTTTGGTGGAGTTTTTTTCCAGCTCATTGGTGGAGGTTGTTGCAGTGGTGGAGGTGAAGGTGGTGGTTGTGAAGTTGGGGCAGTGTGGTGGAGGTGGTGAAGGTGAAGCTCGTAGTTCGTCATTGGAGGCGGAGCACCGGCATTTTGGTGGCCGCCGTTCATCGTTCTTCGTTCGCACGCACGCTTCAAGGGTATATTTCAACAAACATTTTATTTTTCGTAGGTGCTCCGATAGTATTTGTTAATATGTTTCGATGTGAAATAAATTAGGTGTGCGATTATTGTTATTTGCCTCGGTAGTATACGTAAATATATTTAGATGTCAACTAATTAGTTGTGTAAAAGTGTGTAGTTGCTCTGGTAATATTCCGTACTATATGTGGATGTCAAGTATTTAGGAGTGTCAGTATTTGGAGTAGCTCCGGTAAAATCCGTAATATAGGCAGTCCAGCCAAATATTAAAATCTGTAAATATTTGTAGTTGCTCCGGCAAATATTTGTAATATACTTGTAGGTGTGTGAATTCTATTAGTTGCTCCGTTGATATTCTGTAATATATAGCTAGATAATATATAGACATGTCTAATATTTGTTTGTGGGGGTATTTTAAGTTGTTGCTTAATACTTGTATTTCGTTGTTGAAAAAAATAGGTGAGCCGAAATGTCTGATGTAGTGAAATTCAGATTTTACTACGGTCCTGGTACTATCCAAACAACTGAGATGGGAGCTAATCTGAGTGAATTTACTCACATAGAGGTGCCAATGAGCGCACCTCAAACATGGTCAGTCAGCCAGTTGAAAGAATGGATTGCGGCAAGTTTAGGTCTTGATACTGAAACGCACACCCTCGGTGTTCATACATCGTGGACACGGTCAAGTTCAACAATTTCCTTTTATTTGAGGCCAATAGAGCAAGACTCCGATTGGGTGCGGTGGTTACAAGGTTGTGAACAAAGGGGATGCAATCATGTTGCTTTAGTGCTTCCCGTCGTCAAGGAGGTCACTGCACATGAAGGTGAGGGTGGCTACGATCTTGGTCATAGTAGTGTAGGGAGGCAGTTATCTATGTCAAACGCTGGAGATGATGGTTACGAACAAGGACAGAGCAGTCAAGTAGAGGGAGGAAATGCTTATGGTTATGAACCAGGGTAGAGTAGTCAGGTAGAAGGAGGAAATGCTGATGGTGATTACAATGGTGAGGTGGACGCTGACGAGGTAGATGGGCACATGCAGGACCCGATGGAAGAAGAAGACACCGATGTTGAAAGGGGTCATGCCGATAATTCTGACGAGTCAGATGAAGAAGAAAATGCAGAGGAGGTCTTGAATCCTGCATCGTGGAATCATGACTTCTCATCTGCAATGACCGTGAATGATGGACATGATTCAGCCTGGCAATATCACCAGAACAATATTGCGACGGGTGCTATGTATACGAACAAGCAAGCCCTAAAGGATGCAATAATTAATTGGGCAATGTCCACGCAAAGGGTTTTCACAACTCAGTTGTCCAGTCAGAAATTCCTGACAATGGTATGCAAGAACACAGATTGTCCCGCGAGGGTGCACAACTTTCTCCTAAGTATGGCACAAGTTGGGTGATAAGTGACTTAGTTAATCACACTTGTCTTATTCCCTGCATCCCTCAAGATCATGCCAACCTTCCATCGACGCTTATTGCTCGGTTGTTTTACGATGAGATAGTGCAGGGAAAAGCTATGGAAGTGAAAGCAGTCCAGACAAAAGTCTTCGCCAGGTTCAAGTACATAATTTCTTATGGAAAGGCTTGGAGGGCTAAGCATGCGGCGCTTGAGAGGAGATTTGGTTCTTATTTTGATGCATATGACTCTGTTGTCCAGCTCCTCCACACCCTAGAGCAGCGGAATCCACGTACCTATATTGATATCCAAGACATGTTCATGCCAGAGTTCCCAACTATGAGGGTGTTGCATCGTCTCTTCTTCTCTTTCGGTGTATGCATGGAAGCTTTCAGGCATTGCCGACCGGTGATATGTGTTGATGGTACTTTTCTCACAAGCAAGTACAAGGGCCAGATCCTGATAGCCATAGGTCAAGACGGACAAAATCAAGTCATCCCACTCGCATTTGCTTTTGTGGAGAGTGAGAACATTGAAAGTTGGACATGGTTCTTCAGCCAGTTGAAAATATCAGTTGTGAAGGAGAAGCCGAAAGTGTGCATCCTTCATGACAAGCATGCAGGTATAGTCAGTGCGATAAGGACACTGACAAACCCAGGCCCTGAGGAACAAGTTCCATGGCAGGACTTGCAGAGCCGTTGGTGCATGCGCCATTTGGGGGCTAATTTCTTCTCGCAGTTTAGAAATAAGAACCTGATGAATCTGTTCAAAAAACTCTGCAAGCAGAACCAGTTATGGAAGTATAATTTGATATGCGACAGACTTAATGTGTGCACGCAGAGACACGTGAGGGACAGAAAAGCTGCAAGAGATGCAGCGGTGAGGGCACATGTTGAAGCAGTAGCTGCATAGTTGGCAACAGGAACATCAGCTATGGAGGAGGAGCCTGTTGGGCTATGTGACCTGCCAGGCTTTGACCCACCTGGTACTAGGAGAAGGCTCGGGAGGTTGATTAAACCTTCCAGCAATGGATAGAGCATGAGCCTCTGGAGAGGTGGTCTTTGCTACATGACACACATGGAGCAAGGTACAGTGTCATGACAACGAACCTCGCGAAAAAATACGACTTTGTCCTTAGAGGAAACCGGGCATTGCCACTTACAGCCATCGTTGAGGGTATTTTCTATGGCACCGTCAAGTATTTCAGAGATAGACGTCAAAAAGCAGAGCAACATATCTTCAACAACCCGAATACACGTTACTATGAAAGAGTCACGAAGTACATGGACAACAAGATGCAAAAAGCTAGGTCACACACTGTAGTCGCCATCGGTAATCAAGAAAGAAGGTTTGAGGTCCGCTTAACCAACAACAAATTTGGATGTGCAAATGAGTTGAGGACGCATGAGGTGAAAATTGGTAATGAAGCCTGGCCAACGTGTGAGTGCACATGCAACAAACCAAAGTTGCTTCACTTCTTGCTCACATGTACTTGCAGCTTGCGGGCAGCTTGGAATGGACGCAATATCGTTTGTTTCTCCATTTTTTTCTGAAAGAGTCTGTCCTCAATACCTGGACATGTGAGCTGATGGGTTTTCGATCAATGGGTAACTTCAACAGCTTCAACCCCGCTGAAAGGCGTTACATTCCAAACCCAGAGCATATGCGTACAAGTAGAGGCAGACGGCAGTGTCAGCGCATCCAGAATGAAATGGATGAATCTGAAGTAGGAGGTCCTACTAGGCAATGCATTCTATGCAATGAATTTGGCCATAGGGACACTAATTGTCCCACTTTCGTCACTGGGCGTGGACGAGGCAACCGGGGACGTAGAGGAGGTAGAGGAAACAGAGGAGTAAGAGGGAGAGGAAGAAGCTAAGCTAGCAGTACTATGTTCTGAATTATTTTTAAGTGTGGCACTATGTTCTGAATTATTTTTAAGTGTGGCACTATGTTCTGAATTTGTATTAAGTGTAGCACTATGTTCTGAATTTGTATTAAGTGTGGTACTATGTTCTGAATTTGTATTAAGTGTGGCACTATGTTCTGAATTTGTATTAAATGTGGCACTATATTCTGAATTTGTATTAAGTGTGGCACTATGTTCTAAATTTTTATGTGCAGGAATGTCGGGATTGTGGTTGCTGATGGGGACATTGATAGGGGTCATCATGGTGCGATATGGTATGAGCGCAAGCTTGAGCCTCTGGTCACTCGCACTCCTAAGGAGCAATGGATGATACACCCAGGATGGGTTCAGCGGTACGTGCTTTATTAATTTGCACACTGACATGCATATTAATGGGAGACACTAACTGAAATGTTCTCTACTGAAGGTTGAAATGGGCCGGACTTTTACCTTTCGCGCGTCTGGTTGAGTCTATCCCGGGTGAGAAACGCCTCACCATCGACTCCTCCTTGTTGAGTTGCTTAGTGGACCGTAGGAGGCCAGAGACCCACATGTTTCACTTCCGATGGGGAGAGATGGCTCCTACTCTAGAGGATGTGTCATTTTTGCTTGGACTACCGTTGGCAGGTCATGCCATAGGACCTTTGGACGCACCGGCTGGTTGGGAGCAAGGTCTTACACAATGTTTTCATGGTGTTTTTCCGGATGCTCCGGATCCGGTATGGGAGCATCATGGACCTAAGTATGAGTGGTTGCTCAATTTGTAGGTTATTTCCCCTAGATCTCATCTTCAAGTTATCATGCATATGGTTTTACAGAAATACCTGCAGCTAACTAAAACTTTCTCTTTGATTAATGCAGATCCAGAAGTTCCAGGCGCCATTGAGTGCGGAACAGATCACTCGGAGCCTGGAGGCCTACTTAATGTAGCTTTTCGGCAAGGTGATGTTCACAGAGAACCATGTCACCACTATTAGCGCGCACTACATCCCTATGGCACTCGAGATAGTGAGCGCTCAGACGGCGGATCAGATCAGACAAAGGAGTTGGGGTTCGGCGGTCTTAGCAGCTACATACTGAGGTATGTGCAACGGTTGCCAGCTTATATTGAGAAAGCCATCCCTTCTTGGATGCCCTCTATTCCTACAGATGTGGTCGTGGGAGAGGTTCTCTATAGCGCGACCAGATGTATGTGTTAATCCGCCTATAGCCGCCATGTTTGATGCTGACGGCATCGACATGCCTACTTTTGGTCTGTGTTGGACACATCGCGAGGTATGTATCATGTTATAGTTTAATGTAGCTTTTGTGTGCACCAGAGATAGTTCAATGCTAGCGGCTACTAACATTTGTTTTTTGCAGAGACGCTTTGCTAGTGATCAGACCAAGAAGGCATACATGGCATTGAACGAGCAGTTCGATACGTACACTGGGTCATCTGGCAGCCCTACACAGAAGCAGCCATAAATTCGAGATACCCTGGTGGTATGTCTATGCTATGCACAAGGGACCGAGATTACTAGATGACGAAATCGAAGATCATCTTCGATGTCTTCGTCGAGGAGATGACACAACAGAGGGTTATGAGGCAATTTGGTCTTCTGCAGTTGGAGCTACCACCCCCTACAGAGAACCCGGTGCCAGCACACATCCATAGGTATTAACCAGTTTTTCAGTGTTGCATCCTCTTTTATATTACTCAATTCGAAGCATTATGGAATTGTTGAACACACACCACAATTTTAGGACAACAAGGAAGGGCATGACCAGGACAACTGCTAACTAGCTAATTAGACTAGAGTCGTATGTTATAGAATGGGAGACATCAAACACACATCTATGGCACAAGAATCACAATTTTGATCTCAATGAATTCAATCTCTATTTGTGGCGCTACATGACCGGAACACGGTTACACATCGTTGAGCACTCTCACCCAGAGGAGATACATGATCCTACTTTGTCGGATATGTACCCGAGCTATGATACTTCGGGCTCTAGGCAGTACACGGTAAGATATATTTTATTTAAGTAATGTTGTCACATACTTTGACGTGCATACTTAATAATCGTCATGAAATTTGCAGGCTACCTTGACACACGAACTCTACGACGACGTGACCACCTTTGGACGATCATTGTCGTCTGGACATCTTCTTCACCACCGTCTTGTGCTACAACCCTTCCTGGAATGAATGCAGAACAAAATACGGGCTGTCTACGAGGCTATCACGTGCACCCGGAGAAGCAACGTTGTTCAGCACCAGCAGCAGCAGCCGCGTCCCTCCATGCACCGACATCATCCATGTCCATTTCTAGCACATCAGTCGGCAACGAGGCCACCCTGTCCTAACCAACTTGGCAGTTCAACGTGGCAGCACCCGCAACACTATGGTCCCACATCGAGCTTTGTGTTTTCTCCACAACCACAGCAGCACGGTCCCTCGTCGAGCTTCGTGTTTGAGCCAGAGCAACCGTCACAGCCAGCAGGTATGTGTCCTCATATTTATCGTTTTCAATATTAATTGATGCGACCTCATTCTTCATGATTAAACGTTCCATCGCGCAGGAGCCTACGGATATCACGCATCTATGTCGGCATCACATGATACGTGGGGGAGTGATCAACATCCCGAGGAGAACATACAGGTTGAGATGTCGCAGCACACCCAGTGGATGAACATGTTTTCGACTCCTCCACCAGACCCCACACAGGATACACAGCATGACCAGGGAGAGTCTGAGATTCCTTCGCTTCACATTAGGGCACCCGACAGGTGGGGATGGACGCCGTTTCCAGATCCGCCTCCCCGCCAGGCTAGATGTCGTCACTGACGCTTTTATATATCAGTAGAGACATTACCATCTATTTCTGTGTGAGACTTATGTCTATTCTATGTATGAGACAAATGACTATGTACTTATGTATGAGACATATGCCTACTCTATTTTAGTACTATGTTATCCGAACTACAACATCATATTTAGATAGAACATAATGCTCGTACAACAAGACAGTACAAACAACTAGATAGAACTACATCTAAATTAAACGGTACGTACGACTGAACTTACAACATACAACATAAAACTACATGAAGTCATCATCGTCATCCTCCATCGATGCAGAACTCTTGTCCTTCGACGATGAAGAACTCTTGCCCTTCGAAGATGCAGAAACCTTGCCCTTCGACAATGAAGAACTCTTACCCTTCGACGATGCAGAACCCGAAAGCGGTGGCATGAAGATATCATCTTCGTCCTCGCTCTCCTCAGTCCATAAAGATGGATTATTTGTTGCAATCCTTCTGAAAGTTTCACTCTTCGGCACCACTACCTTCTTCCACCTTTCATGCAACCTAAGAAGTTCTTTACGTACCTCCTCATAGGTCCTTTCATGCCACCCAGACCTACGTAATTCGTGAGCCAACTCATTCATTATGGTGTCACTAAGTTCGTCCCATGGAACTATCCTATTGTCAATCCTGAAATCGGTAGCTAGCCTCAGAAGAGTCCTGCTCATCCCAAGGTGAAAACTACGATCGAAAGGATAATGGGACATCTAAACTACACTACACTGGAATGCTTATCCACCTCCGCCTGAAGGGGTTTTTATAGGTAGAGAGGAGAAAATGGCGGGAAAGAACGACTGCGGTACGGCGGGAAAGGGTTGGCGGGAACATATGGCGGGAAACGGGCGGCGAGAAAATATTGAGGGGGAAGGGTTGGCTGGAACATATGGCGGGAAACGGGTGGCGAGAAAGAGTTGGCGGGAAAATATTGAGGGGAAAGGGTGGCGCCAAAAATGGTGCATGCATTAGTCGGCCCACAGCAGGCCAATTAGTCCCTATCGGCAGATAGATGGCTGACTGGATCTAGTCGGCCCACAGATGGCCGACTGGACCTGAACTTGTGGCCGACAGGCCTATCGGCCAGCAGCAAGCCGATAGGCTTCCAGTCGGCCTGCTGCGGGCCGATGGTGTATTATTTTTGTAAATTGTTAAACGTGCGTAATATTTGTGCAAATTAATAAAAAATATATTATTTATAAAAAATTAGCCATAAAAGAGAACATGGTTGAATTAACAAGAAGATCGCATTGATAATATAACAACGAAGTGAAAAAGAAACAACTTTCTACCTGTCTATACAAGTAAGCTAGTGTCGCTGAACCCCAACTCCATTTGCTATCGAAGATGGTCAACGCCTTCAGCCACATCCATGAAGCATTCTTGCCTATCCCATCAGCAAACATAGTCCTTGATATAACGTACCACATGTAGACACGAGCATATGTCTTGACCTCATCCTCATTAGCCTCCTCGGGGCAATTAGAAAAGTTCCATGCAATCCATGTGAAAGTAGCACCAGCTGCAATTCTTTCCTTCTTCTTGTCTTCCGCTTCTGGTTCCCGAGGCTCCGGAGGAACCATACCGATAAGGGCATGCATCTGCTCGCGCCACCCATCAAAATCGGTGCTCATACATAGAGGATTATCCTCGATAGGAAGACCAGCGATCATAGCAATATCCTGGAGTGTCACAGTCATCTCCTCAGTCCAAAGATGGAAACTGTGTGTCTCCGGCCGCCAACGATCAGTAAGCACGGTGATTGCTACATCATTGAGGGGTGACGTCGACCGGCTGACCAACTGAATAAAAGGGAGGAGTCCTGTCTCCCTTACATACAGTGTGTATCCCTCATCATAACGCATCCTCCCAAGGTTGACCCCGTGAGACCGAAGCTTCAGAGGTTGAAGCTCCTACAAACAAGCAAATTAGAAAATTACATATGGGGCATTTGTGTTTGAAATAAACATGAAATTCATAATACCGGCCAGTTTCATTATTACCCGCTGCTCCACCGACAAAGCGTACGACCGGTGTTGAGTGTCCTAACAATTTCAAACAAAGCATTCTTGTCAACACGATTATCTTTTCAATACAAATAAACTAAAGTAGGCCTACTATATGCAAGATTCAAAGCATATGTATCCAAAGCATTCTTGTCAATATGAGTATAATTTCAATACAAATAAACTAAACTAGGCCTACTTCATACAAATATCTTTTCTATAAAAATAACATGTCAACCTATGTATCCAAACCATATATTTTCAATAAAATAAACTAAACTAGGGTTGCAAGATTAGGTATCTAATACATGCAAGATTCTAATCTAATCAAATCAAACAAGGGTTCCCCAAATTTTCAAAATAGCATACATTCTTATGGATAGAAAGAAGAGGATCGGAGGAGAGTACCTTCTAGGATAGATTGATGAAGAAATCCACTGACCAAATCGTCGGATCTGAAAAATTTGGGAGAGGGGATTGAGAGGGGGAGAGGAGGAAACCGCCGCACCACTGCTTCTGTAACTACTGGAACGATGGGTGGCGTGGGGGGAGGGAGACCGGGCGACTGCATCTAAGTCACAGTGCAACACCTAAGGGCTAGACGCTGCACATTACACGTGGGGCGCCTAGCTCGAAGGCGCTGCACTGCTGGGTGCGGGCCCAGCGGCTGCCACCATGGACAGAGGTGCAACGCCCTAGAGCTGGGCGCTGCACCATAGGGTATGGCGCCTGTGTGCCGGGCGCCACTCAAAAAGTCAGCCGCGTAAAATAGTTTTAGAGACAGTTCATTTTGTGAATTAATTGCTTCCACATGTCAAAATTATCAATTGTGCGTCCTCTTCACAAGTAACCATTGAATATTCCCATTTTGACATTGGCATGGGCACTTAGGCAGTGGTGGACGTGGTTGGTGCAGGAACAGGATCAAGGCCGAAGCTTTGTGCGCGAGCCGGCCGGCCGGGCTACGTGGACGGTCTTTCGTCGATCCTCTTGTGTGTGCGTGTGGGATTAAGCCGTTGGTCGCTGTCGTGGCGTGCTTATGGATGTTGATGGTGTTGAGTGGATGGAGCAGGAAGCAAAAGCTCGCTTTGGTCGGCTTAATAATGGCTTGTCGCTGGCTGATGCCGGAGCGTGACACGTATGTGGAATCGTGGATACGGTGGAGCGCTGACCAGTGGCCAGTGGGCGGGTGCTGCAGTACGGCCGCCGCCCTGTTTTAACTTTCTGAAAGTTCTTTGTCTGATACTCTTCGGTTGAGTTTACCTAAAGGCCATACAGGTTAAGACTTACTCAGGCTTCGATTGGATTCACGCAGGGCACACTGCGTTGTTGTGGCAAGCCGTCCCTCCGTTCATTATCATAAGACGTTTTAAATGTTTTAATATTTTATTTTTTGAAAAGGAGGCGAAATGTTTTTTTTTGGGTGAAATGTTTTAATATATGGGCTACATAAAGATTGAAATGAGTGAACAAACACACTAAGCGCGTATAGTAGAACATTTTGCAGTAGTGAACAGATGGAGTACAACCTCCTGGCCTTTAGTTG
The DNA here is from genome assembly GCF_018294505.1 of Triticum aestivum. Classification (NCBI taxonomy): domain Eukaryota; kingdom Viridiplantae; phylum Streptophyta; class Magnoliopsida; order Poales; family Poaceae; genus Triticum; species Triticum aestivum. The sequence goes on from NC_057801.1 coordinate 675,701,017, forward strand.
AGGATGAGCAAGCTTGGCTGTTTCTCAAACATGACCGATACATCCAGATGATAAACCAAGTTCGGAACGGCACATATGTCTCGAAGCCGGAAGCGCCCGCTCTCGGGGGCGACAAAGTCAATCCTCCCATGGCAGGGTACTATTCTCCCATGGCAGAAGCAGACGTCCCAACCAAAAGAGCCCAGACGACGCTGGATGATTTTCTGGATGATGATTAGTAAATGTGAGCCAATAATCTTGCAGTATGACAAATTCGTTTTGCGCGCGCGGACGGGATGGATTAATTCTTCCATCACCATTATTATGTCTCTGTTAATGCCTACTACGACTAATCGCGTGGACCACCGCTCAGTCGCTCTCGCTAGCTAATCAAGCTACCTCCGACATAGGCGACCGAATACGCATCCCCACGGACGGCGAAGAAGCGTGTGGCTGGCTTCGGGTCCATGGTGGATTAGGTTAGGTGAAACGTGCCATCATGAACGAATTGTGTATATCTTGTGCCTGAAATGCAATCTGTTGGTCGATGCACCGGACGGACCTCCAGCGAGCCGCCGGCGCTCGTCATATCTCAGTGACCCGTGCGGTTGGGAAGAGATTTATGTATGTGCATCTCAATCAGGTTCCTCCTGCCTGTTGTCAGGGAGACGTGTGCGCCGTCCCGTGCCTCAACTTGTTCTCCGTACGGAACAATTTGCCCAAAATTGTCGCAAAACAATCATTGGAGTCTCTGAGTGGATACTGGTCAGGGTAAATCATGTAGCAGTACACCAGCTAGTGCTTGACAAGTTGTAAAGGTAGTTTGAGGCAAAAGCTCAGGGGTGTACGTTCCGTTTCGGAACCGCGCCTGCCGCTAGTGGCACTGCCACGAGCGGTCGATTCACTGGCGCCTCACTGCACACCGCATCGCACTACTCGGAAAGGCGCAGCGGTCACTAACGATCAAAGCAGCCGGTGCGAGCGACGGTTCAACGGGCGGCATCATACGCCGGTAGACGCATGCCTCGTCCGTGCCGGCGCCGGCGGGGCCCCGAGGACCGTGCGGCCGTTTGGAGCGGGGCGCTAGAGGCCCGTCGCAAGCGGACAAGTTTGACGGTGTTTACCACTAGCACCGCGGAATAAAGCGGATCCACTAAACAATGCCCTCGCCGCCCTAATCTAATCTACTACACTCTACTTTCTTTATGGACTATGGTTGTTATTAATCACCTGGGTGGACTATGCTGACATTTCCTTTCACATTTATGTGCAGTGCACATGAATCTGGACGAAAGTTGATCTTGCGTTCGGCTTTGGTCGAAAGTTGTTCAAGGTAGACGGGCCGGGAGCGAAAAATATGTCGAGTCATGTCTTTGCTTCTTCGTTGCTTTTCATTTTTCTTCTCCGGCTGCTTATTAGTCCTTAACTCTTACCGGTAACGCCACTAGGGGCTTTGATTTTGGACTTCTGGAGGGGCGCTAGCGACCCCTGACGCTGAACCCATGACTTGGAACCTTGGATTGAACACACGGACAGCGGCGTCCACACCTTCACCTTGGACTGCTGCCACGCCGCGCCGTCCGTGTGGCATCGATCGTTGCCATCCCATCGCGTATGAGCTCCACGCCCCGCTGTTCCGTGCAGCCAGCGCTCTATCACGATGTCGTCGTGGACGCCGAGGTCGCCGGCACGGCATCTTCCACGGAGCCTGCGCGGAGCTCGGTGCGTCGTCCTGCGTGATCGATTGGCGTTTGCTCCAACTAGATCGTCTTCCGGTCTCCCCTCGCGTCCATCGGATTGTAGACACGATCCATGACGTATCAGTGTGCCACCGATCGCTATCTGTCCAACCCTACTCGTTGGGAAGCCGCAAGTTGACCTCCTGGCTGCTGCTCACGTGGAGTGGTCGCGCCCGGTGGTTATCTTGATCGACTCGTTGGACGCCACCGTACACGGCCGCTCGGCGGCAGTGGAATGACTGTTGTCGTGCGTGATGCCAATATGGCGGTGGCCGTGAGTACTCCGGCGCTGACGGCTATGGTTACCCGTGCCGTGGACAGTGGGGTGACGATGGATATGACGCGTATGGCGAAAGACAGCACCGCGGTTCATCCTCCATTGGAGGTGGGGGCGGATATGCGTGGTACAATGACGGAGGAACCGGACGCGGTTTTCAAGGATCTCCCGGCAACTTCGTCGAGGGGGTGGCCGGCCCTAATAATCGGTATAACCGGAGAAGTCACCGTGGTGGGAGAGGAGGGGGTCGGCGCCTGCCTCCACCGCGACCTCCACCACCGCCTGTTGTTGCGGCTGCTGTGGCCCAAGCCGAGCCAATTGCTACGGTGGAGACGGCCTCACCCGCTCTTCCCGAGGTGGCTGTAGACATAGTCCGGGCTTTGGCAGCAATCAACATTCCGGTGACCAACACTAGGGCTGCTAAGGCCGGTGACGGAGGTTCTGACAAGGGATCGGACAAACCTGATAGTGAAAAGTTATCCAAGTGGGCTCTTAAGAAGAAGTTACCGTGTTACAGATGTGGTGAGCCGGGACATTTTGTGGCAGAATGTACCACAGAGCTATGTGATTACTGTTGTAGATCGCAACATGTGTCCGGTGAGTGCCCGCTTCTTTCAGGCCCCAAGCCGGTGGTCAATATTTACGGGGTTTGCTGTCAGGAGTTAATGTTTTTTGAGTCACCTGATGTGGCACCTATGGCGCATGTGATGGGGAGCTCCTTTCCCGCAGTTGTCAAGGTTACTAATGGGATCATGACAGAGGCACAGATTGTGCAGCAGTTGCGGGAGTTGGTACTAGGCAACCATCAATTGGACCTTATCAAGTTGGAGAATCAGACTTACAAGGGCGATTTTCCCACTAAAGAGGATCAATTGCATATCCTTAAGTTTGGCATGTGCATAGTACCGAGTACGAACATTATCATGGCTTTTGATGAGTGGAAGCAGAAGGAGCCTGAAGGTACACCTTTAGAGAAGGTCTGGGTACGGTTCTATGGTGCACCACCCAAACTGATTAAGCACTTCTTGGTAGCCTGGAGCTTGGGATCTCTCATTGGTAAGATGGAACAGGTAGACATGCCTTTCACTCATGCACACGGAGCTGCGAGGTTACTTGTCAGTGTGACCAGTCTTGAGTTCGTGCTGGATGTGGTCAAGTGGACGCATGCCGGGGTCACTTACGTGCTTGATATTGAGATTGAGGATAGACCGATACCTCAGGAGGGGGATGAGCATCAGGATATGGATACGACTGAGGGAGATGGGCCCCCCGGGAATCAGGACAAGGGGCCTCTGAGCACACCACGGGAGTCGGCTAAGGGGCCGAAGTCGCAGTCGGACAAGGCGGATAAGTCTGCCAAGGAGGCGTCGTCTTCCATGACACCGATGAATACACTTCGGTTTGGTTCTTTTGGAGCGCGGTCTGCGCCTAGCCGGTTATGGAGTAACCGAGTTGAAGCGGACGATCCAGAGGAGCTTGAGTTGCCGCCAGTGATGCTTCGATGTTGTGTTGCTGAAAGTGCAATCATGCCCTTAATCATATTTTGATGTTGATGACAACACATATGCTTGGGACTAATCATGTTTATCAATTATATCTCAGGATTATGTTCCAAAGACCGTGTGCATGGATCATGACTAGGGACAAAAGCATATAACTCAAGAATGGAGATACAAGATGTTGACTTCATTTATGGTTTGTTCTTGAGTATAAGGATCCCGCACTATTAAGAGGGGATCGATGGATCTAGTGAAAAACTTGCTCAAAGGTTACTATCTCTATACCTTGCCTTCGGACGTCCGGTGTTCTACGGACGTCCGGTCCTTCCTGATTGCCCGGACGTCTGGACACTTCCGGACATCCGACATTTCCACAACAGAAACACTTCTACGGATGTCCGGAACCCTCCGGACGTCCGACACTTTCACAACAGAAGCATTCTTACGGATGTCCGGCCATGCTCGGACGTCCGTATCCTGTACACTGGATTGTGGGTCACACTTTTCACAGCGGCCGGTCGTCCGATGGCTGTCAGACGTTCGGACCCATTTGGGCCTCCGGACGTCCGACGTTCTCCGGACGTCCGGCCATCCTGTACCCCAAACTTTCACTTCTTCCCACCACCTATATATATACCCTTCCCTTCCACGGGATAGGGTTGACCATTCACTTTGAGCCTCACAAGAACACTCCTCACTCTCTCTCTCATTCATCCACACTAAATCCTAGATTCCCAAGTGTTCTAGGAGCATTTGAGAGAAGTTCTCCAATCAAGTGATAGATCCACTTCTTCCCCTTCTTCGCACCAAAGGAATTCGTGACTTGAGCAAGTTTTGAGCATTTCCCCATCGTACTTGTTACTCTTGGAGGTTGGAGACTCCTAGGCGGTAGGAGTCATTCGGAGAGGAATCGAACTTTGTGATTACCCTCGGAAAAGTTTGTGAGGGTTTGGAGACCACCCCAAGGTCCACCACTGGTGGTTGAGAAACGCCTCCATGGTGTTGTCTCAAAGGGAGAATAGGGTGAGCCTTCGTGGCGTTGGTGTGCCTTCGTGGTAACATCCACCCCTCTAACGGTGACTAGCTTCCCTCCAAGGAAGTGAACATCGGCTTACATCCTCGTCTCCCGGAGTTGCGGTTATTCCTAACCTTAACTCTCTACTTGTGGTTACTTGTCTCTTTACACTTACGTACATTATATTGTGCATGCCTACTTACGTGTTTGTGTTATTTGCTTAGTACTTTGTGCTCATGTGCAATTGTTAGGCTCATTTTTATATTCCGCATTATTGCCTAAAAATTGCCAAGTAATAATTAAAATTTGTAATTGTACCTATTCACCCCCCCCCTCTAGGTCCATCTCGATCCTTTCAATTGGTATCAAAGCCTCGTGCTCTATTCGTGTGGCTTAACCGCCCTAGAGCGAGATGAACCCAGATGGGACTCCCCTGGTTGTAGATCCTAAGGATAAAGGCGAGGCTTCTTTCGAAGTCAAGTCCTTTACGTCTCAGGATCTAGAACGGGCCCTTGCTAAGCAAAAAGAGGAGTGTGATGCTTCTCTTGAGGCCTTGGTCCAACTAAGATTATCCACATTGTCCGCGGTGCTTGCACCACACTCAAGTGGTGTGGGTCCGAGGCCAACCGTGCCTACATCATCACTTGGTCAACAACCTCCTAGCAATGAATACGCCAGTGTTCCTTGGCTTTATGCTAGACCTCAGGTTGAGAAACCAAGATATAATCCTCAAGGCAAACCTCCTTTACTTACTGCTACTGCCGATTTTGCCTTGTGGAAAGTTGTTATGCAGGATCGTCTTCGACATGGAAACGATGAGGTGCTGGAGATTATAGAGTATGGCTATCATGTGGTTGATCCAAAGAACCCCACACCAAGAGAAATATATGACAAGAACCTCAATGACACGGCAATCATGTGTATAAGGAGAGGTATGGATGAAAAGCAAAGGAGACCGTTCATACACATCAAAAGTACCAAGGAACTATGGGAAAGTATTATACGATCCAGGACTGGCACTTCTACCCTCCGGAGTGCTCAATATGAAATTGCCAAGGGGCAATTGCAAAAATTTTGTATGGAAAAAGGTGAAACCCCCAATCAACTCCTTGAGCGTCTCATGACTCTCATTGCAGATATTGAGTCATGTGAGTGTGACAAGACACAAGATGGATTCAATATGACTAAGAGGTTTCTTGTGGATAAGTTGCTTCATGCTCTTGCTCCATATCATCATCAAATGGTGTGGGACATAAGACAACACCATACCTTCAAGGAAATGACTACAGATGACATCATATCCACCTTCCAACTATTTGAAGAGTGAAAGGCCAATGCCACAAAACATCTTGCCATGCATGGTTCCCCATCATCAAAAATCAATCTTGCATTGAAGGCCAAGCAAGTATGTGAAGATGAGCAAAGTGAAGAAGAAGAAGAAGATGATGATGAAGATGGTAATGAGATTGACTCCGACGAGGGCCCTTCGTATGAAGACATGACTCTTTTTGTCAAGAAGTTTAGCGCCGGAAAATTCAAGGGAAGATTTCAAAAGAAGAAAGTGAGAAAATGCTACAACTGCGAAGAAACCAGTCACTTCTCCAACGAGTGCCCTTATGAGAAGAGAGAAGATAAACCAAGGTTTCCCAAGACCTTTCCCAAGAAGAAGTTGCCAAATCCTTTGAACTCCAAGCTCAAGAAGAGAGATGGAATGGCAATGGTTGCTCAAGAAGAATCTGATCCGGATGATGTTAGTGGTGTTGCCGGAGTTGCTCAAGACTCTCAAAACACGTTGAGGTTAGTAAACAAGAGTGGTGACGTGGTCACCTACAACTACATGAAAGATTACAAGGGCAATGCTCACAAGTGCCTAATGGCAAAGGCCATGGTTGAAGAAGGAGAGGTCCAAAGCTCTTCTGACAAGGTCAAGGTAACTCCACGATCAAATCCTCCTCTTTTCACACCTTCTACTCCTAGTGATGAGTACCTTGATGCGGAGGATAGCTATGAGGATGATGATCTAGATGATCCTATGATTGCTAAACTTAATAAGTTCATGTGCTCCCTCAAAGGAAAGAAACTCACTATGTTTCGTATGCTTATGGAGATGGTGAGTAAGCACACCATCACCATTAAGGAACTCGAAACCCTCGTCACCGAGGAAAAGGAAAAGTGTAAAATCCTTGAGCGGAAAGTCCAATATGAGGAAGCACGAAATGATGAACTATGCTTAAAAATTGGTGCAAACATTGATGTTCACACTAATGATCTTGCCTCCTTGAAAAAGGCTATTGACTCTTGTGAAGAGTTAATGAATGATAAAAGCAAGCTTGTGAAGTCTCATGCTTCTCTATCTAAGGATTGTGAGCTTCTATCCGTGTCTCTCAAGACTAAGGAAGGAGAGCTCACCGTTCTTAGAAAGAGTTTTAAGACGCTCAAACTTACTTATCTTGAAACTTTAGCCAAGGCTTACTCTTCCCTTATTATAAATGTTGATGCTTGTGCTACTAACTCTAGTAGTGATCTAGCATCTATTCTTGAGGAAAATCGTTTTCTCAAGGCTCAAATTGAGAAAGGTCTCATGACATGTGCTCAAGGGCAAAAGAATCTTGATGAGATTTTGAGCCAACACAATGAGGTGTTTGCCCAAGAGGGACTTGGGTTTGACCCTAGCACAAGCAAGAAGAAGACGTCCTCCCAAAAGTGCACAACTCCTCTAAACGAAACTTTTGTAAGAGAAGGGCACAAGGAGAAAGGTAAGGTTGTGAGTGGGAAGGCCACAAGGGGCATGCCCACTCTCAACAAGCCTAAAGAGTTCATGCCTCCTTCCTATGTACTTCGTAAGACTAAGGATGGAGAAGTCTTTGCAAAATTTGTTGGTCCTCGAAATGCATTCCGGTTCTATGCTATTTGGGTCCCTAAGACCCTTGTAACTAACTTGAGAGGTCCCATTGCAAAATGGGTGCCTCTAACCAAGTCCTAATTGTGTGTAGGTAAGCTTCTCCGGTGGAGTGAAATGGGTGATTGATAGTGGATGTACAAATCATATGACCGGAGATAGCAAATTGCTCTACGATTTCATGGAAGCTATTCAACCATTCATGAGCATTATGTTTGGCGGAGGTTCAAAAGGACAGGTACTCGGGTTGGGCAAGGTGGCTATCACCAACGACATGTCTCTTGCAAATGTTATGCTTGTCCAATCCCTTAAATACCACTTGCTTTCTGTTTGCCAATTGGCTTCTGTTGGTTATGATACACTCTTTGGACTAACGGATGTGAAAGTCTTTAAGAGAGATACTCTCAAAGTGGCCTTTGTTGGAGAGTTAGATGGCAACCTTTACACGGTTGATTTCTCGAAGTAGAGCACATTCCATGCAACTTGTCTAGTGGCCAAGGCTGACAAGGGGTGGCTATGGCATCGCCGGCTAGCCCATGTCCGCATGAGAAATCTTCAAGATGTCTTAAAGGGGAATCACATCCTTGGACTAACCAATGTCTCTTTTGAGAAAGATCGTGTGTGTAGTGCATGCATAGCCGGGAAGCAACATCAATCAAAGCACCCACTCAAGAACATAGTATCTACTTCAAGGCCCCTGGAGCTCCTCATGTGGATCTTTTTGGGCCTCCTTCATGGGATAGTCTTGGTGGGAAAAAGTATGGGCTTGTCATTGTTGATGATTACTCAAGATATACATGGGTGTTCTTCCTCAAATCCAAGGACGAAACGAAGATCACCTTCATTGATTTTGCCAAGCAAGCCCAACGCAAGTTTGACAAAGAAATCCGAGCAATAAGGAGTGACAATGGCTCTGAGTTCAAGAACTATACTTTGGAAGAATTTCTTAGTGATGAAGGGATTGAGCATCAATATTCAGCTCCATACACTCCTCAGCAAAATGGTGTAGCCGAACGGAAGAACCGTACACTTGTAGAGTTGGCAAGGTCCATGTTGGATGAATACAAGTCACCACATAGTTTTTGGGCTGAAGCTGTCAATACCGCATGCCATGCATCAAACCGACTCTTCCTCCGCACTATATTGGAAAAGACTCCATATGAGCTTCTAACTGGAAACAAGCCAAATGTCAAGTACTTTCGTGTATTTGGGTGCAAATGCTTCATTCTCAACAAAAGAGAACGGTTAGGAAAATTTCAATCCAAAACAATTGAGGGTATATTTGTTGGTTATGGATCAAATTCTCACGCCTATAGAGTCTACAACAAATCCAATGGATGTGTTGTAGAAACTTGTGACGTGGTGTTTGATGAATTTAATGGCTCCCATGGGGAGCAAGTTGATCTAAGTGATGTAGGTGAAGAAGATTCTTCTCAAGACATTTTGAACATGGGTGTTGGTGCACTTCTTCCTATGGAACAAGAACCTCATGATGATGAAGAAGAAGATGGAGGTCTCACGCATCATCAAACTACTTCAACATCCATACCAACATAAGTTCCTAGTGTTCAACCTATACCCTTAGCCCAAGTTGATGAGGTTGATCAAGTCTCTCTTAATGATAATCATCAACAACAAGATCATCATCAAGAGCAAGAACAAGAAAGTCCAATCATGGATGATGAACCTCAACAAATGCAACATGAACAAGAAGATCTTCCTCCACACGTGAATGATCCATATGTTGAAGATGTGGATGATGGACATGAAGTTGAACCTCGTGAAACCCTCACCTCCATCATGCCTCGAGTGGTCGGTCGTGTTGATGTTGAAAAAATCCTCACCGGCATCTCGGAAGGTAGAGTCACTCGTAAACATTTGACAAACTTTTGTCCTCACTTCTCGTTTGTGTCTAGTATTGAGCCACTCAAGGTACAAGAGGCATTGATGGACAACGATTGGCTTGTTGCTATGCAAGAAGAGTTGAACAGTTTTGAACGCAACCAAGTGTGGTCACTAGTCAAGAGGCCATCCACCGAGCACAACGTCATTGGAACAAAATGGATTTTCAAGAACAAGCAAGATGAAAATGGTGTAATCATCCGCAACAAGGCAAGGTTAGTGGCACAAGGGTACTCACAAGTTGAAGGTTTGGACTTTGGTGAGACCTTTTCCCCCGTTACCCGTCTTGAATCCATTCACATTTTACTTGCTTATGCCGCTTTCAATGGTTTTACATTACATCAAATGGATGTGAAGAGTGCTTTCCTTAACGGTCCTCTACAAGAAGAAGTATATGTGTCACAACCACCCGGGTTCGTTGATCCCTTTCACAAAGACTATGTGTATAAACTTCATAAGGCTTTGTATGGCCTCAAACAAGCACCTCGTGCTTGGTATGATCATTTGAAGAAGTTTTTACTCGATGATGGTTTTGTGAGAGGGGTGATCGATACCACTCTTTTTACTAAGAGGGACAAGGGTGATTTGATTCTATGCCAAATCTATGTAGATGACATCATTTTTGGTTCTCCTAACATTCATTTGTGCAAGAAGTTTGCGGATTCAATGACCAAGAATTTTGACATGTCACTCAATACGGATTTGAAGTTCTTTCTCGGATTTCAAGTTCAACAATTTCAAGAAGGAATTTTCTTATCTCAAGCAAAGTACCTCAAGGATATTCTAGAAAAGTTTGGTATGTCTGACGCTAGTCCATGCAAGACACCCATGCCAACCAAAATTACTCTCACTGAAGACACAAATGGTACTCCTTTCGACCCATCTACTTACCGCTCTATGATTGGTTCATTGCTTTATCTTTGTGCATCTAGACCAGACAACATGTTCAGTGTATGCATGTGTGCTAGATTTCAAGCTTTCCCTAAGGAAAGTCATCATAAGGCGGTTAAGCATATTCTTAGATACCTTGTTCACACCCTAAAGTTGGGCCTCTGGTACCCCAAGGATGCTAAGTTTGATCTCATTGGGTACACGGATGCGGATTGGGCTGGAGACAAAGTGGATCATAAGTCCACATCCGGTGCATGTCAGTTTCTTGGACGATCCTTGGTGAGTTGGTCCTCGAAGAAACAAAATTGTATTGCTCTCTCTACCGCAGAAGCCGAATACATTGCTGCCGCTAGTTGTGCAACTCAGTTGTTATGGATGAGGCAAACTTTGAAGGATTACGGTATCACCTATAGAAATGTGCCTCTTCTGTGTGATAATGAAAGTGCCATCAATATTGCTGAGAACCCCAAAGATCATCTCCGCACCAAACACATTGATATTAGGTATCATTTCTTGAGAGATCATGTTGAAAAGGGTGATATTCACATTGATCACATTGGTACAGATTTTCAACTAGCAGATATCTTCACCAAACCTCTAGATGAAGCAAGGTTCTGTCGACTTAGGCGTGAACTTGGTATCTTGGAGCTTGACAACATTATGTGAAATCTAGTACCCAGTCATGCATGAATCTAATGTCTTGTCATGATGTAGGCATATACTTAGGGGGAGACATTCAATTCATGAATGTTCTCGCCCTACTCAATGCATAAAAAGAACCAACACTCTCAAAGTATCCATGGGTCTAGACCTATGGTGCTTTAACATGATGGAGTAGTGACTATGCACTCAAAGTTCAAGTATTTCCATGTCATGTCATGTCTACTCAGACATTGTGGCATTAGCCACCACTTGTAGTACATGGCTATGATTGAGTAAGGTAGGGTATGAGTTACTACATAAATAAGTTTTACTGTAATTTTTTTTTTGCCTTTCTCCTCATCATGATCAGCACTTGCATTCTTGCCTCCTGTCAAAACTTCTGGCGTCGGACGTCCGTAGGTTTCGGACGTCCGTGTGGTATTTCACTGTCGAACGTCCGTAAGCATTCGGACGTCCGTATATTCTTCTCTGATAACCTTCGACCGGTCGTCCGGCCTCTCCGGACGTCCGTAAAATCCACTCTGGTTCCCTTAAGTTGGCCGTAGCACCGAAAATCCGGACGTCTGTAAGACTCCGGACGTCCGTCAAAAACTTTCTGTTACAATCTGTCCGGTCGTCCGAAGCCGTCGGTCGTCCGTAGAATCATCTCTGTCATCCTCTACCTTCTGTTGGTCCCGACTCCGGTCGTCCGTACTCTCTCGGACGTCCGGACCCATATTCGACTCCGGTCGTCCGTAGGCTCCGGACGTCCGGGCATTTTTACTGGCCACTATATAAACTGCACCGTAGGGTTTCTAAACTAACCACATCCTATCCACTACTTTCCCCACCGCCGCGGCTGTTCCTGCCGAGCGACCACTCCCCGCAGCCGCCCGCCGCCGTGCCCCTCGCTGGGGTTTCTCTCCGCCGTGAATCTGCAGCTCGCTGTTCGGACCATCCAGCCCGTTCAGCCCGGAGCTTCTCTCCCCGGCCAGCCCGTCGACCCCCTGCTCCAGCACGCCGCTCGGCTCCTCCGTGTTCTTCCTCTCAAGGTCAGGATGCCTCGGTCCAAGCACTCCGCTCGCAAGCAGGTCGCCGGAGGGCCGGCTCGTCCGTCTCGTCGTGGTGGCTCCGACGACTCCCAGGAGGAAGATCGCCCTCGGAAACGTTCCGCTCGTCCTCCTAGCTCGTCCAGTGATTCCTCTTCGGAGGGATCGGATTTTGAGAATGAGCTTGAAGAGGTGGATCCGTCCCCGATGGTTGGCGTCCGCATCGCTGCCCCCAAGCCCGGCACTCATCGTCCAACCTTTCAACCTCCTCCTCGTCCGGTGCAACCCCACGGTGATGCCCGTCACATCTCCATTGAGCCTCCACTGTCACTAGGCCGTCATGTTAAGCATTTCAACGAGGTCCCCAAAGCTTCATATCTTAAATTGCGTCGTGATGTAGATCAATTTACTGTTGTTAGGGATTCTCAAGATAGTCGCTTTCGCACAAATGTCCAAGCCGACATCTTCACCACGATTGTCATCCCTAAAGGCTTGTCACTTCATGTTTGCATTGATCTTGAGCACATTCGCACTCATCCGGAGAAATATCCGGGAGCCATTGAGCTCATTGAGTCGTCAAATCTAGCTGCTCCATTCGCTTTTCAACACGATTTTAACCACGCTGCCATCCATCAGTTTTATGCCACATGTTACTTTGCTCCTGATAACACTGTCACATGGATGACCTCCGACACTGCACTCACAGCATCTTATGCTCAGTTTGTCACTGCACTTGGATTTCCCGACACTGGGTTCAAAATCCACAAGGATGACCCCAACCATAAGCCCAAAGGCATTGCGGTCTGTGCGGATCTCCTTAGACCCATATCATCTTTGTCTAGCACTGACAAACACAAGGGTCTAAATCAAGTCTCCATTTGGTGTTTTCCATTCAACATCATTTATCAGTGTGTCATCCACACCATTTATCCCAAGATGGGTGACAAGGGCTCCTGCAGTAGCTACTGCATTGATCTCATGCATCGCCTCTTCACATCTCCTAATGGGAAGATAAATGTTCCACACTTTCTATGGCATGAGATCCGCCTTGCTAGCTTCCAGCACAAGCGGGCTTTTCCTCATGCACCTTTTATTCAGGCATTTATCGAGAGTGTAGCTCCCTTTCCCATTGCACGCACTCATATACATGAGAGATGGGTCATTCCAGCTCACATGGCGGCTGACCATGTTCCTCCTCCTCCCGCTACTGCTAGTCGCACCGCCGCTAGTTTTCCTTCTCACGCTACTCATCCTCCTTCCAGTGCTGCCCCCTTTGGGCGCATTGCTCGTTTTCTTGGGAAGGCTCATTCAGCCATGATGAAGGTGTTCACCTACCATTGCTCCCAACACCACGATGTGGTCACTCGCATGGTCACTTCCAAGAACGCTCTGAAGGCTCGTCTGAGAGACTCAGGCGTATATGATGTGAGTGACGATGAGCGTCTTCCTGCAGACCCCCCCTTCTGATTTTGGTTTTCCCTCCGGTCCTGAGTGGGCTGATTTCTTCGACGAGGTTGGTGGCAGTGGTGTTCATGATGATGATGATGAGGATGATCTCTAATGCTGTTCTGTCATTCCCCCCTAGTTCTTTTCTTTGGATACTTGATGCCAAAGGGGGAGTAGGCTCCATATGCATGTTACTCTAGCTCATTATGTAATCAAACCTATGTTATGAGTAGTTTGTTGAACTATGTTATGAGTTTGTTGAACTATGTTATGAGTTTGTTGAATCTGAGATTTGGTGAATCTATATGAAGTTTAACTCTTGATTATCGTATGTTATACTGGAGGCATCAGTTTGAGGGGGAGCCTACATCATTTTTGTTTTAGTAGTATCTGTGGTATCACTTTGAGGGGGAGCTCGCTCGCTACTCATTCTTATTATGGTTATTGAGCTCCACAACAAATACTTCCGATTACTATTATGAGCCTGCATATGAGTTGTCATCAACTACCAAAAAGGGGGAGATTGAAAGTGCAATCATGCCCTTAATCATATTTTGATGTTGATGACAACACATATGCTTGGGACTAATCATGTTTATCAAGTATATCTCAGGATTATATTCCAAAGACTATGTGCATGGATCATGACTAGGGACAAAAGCATATAACTCAAGAATGGAGATACAAGATGTTGACTTCATTTATGGTTTGTTCTTGAGTATAGGGATCCCGCACTATTAAGAGGGGATCGATGGATCTAGTGAAAAACTTGCTCAAAGGTTACTATCTCTATACCTTGCCTTCGGACGTCCGGTGTTCTACGGACGTCCGGTCCTTCCTGATTGCCCGGACGTCCGGACACTTCCGTACATCCGACATTTCCACAATAGAAACACTTCTACGGATGTCCGGAACCCTCCGGACGTCCGACACTTTCACAACAGAAGCATTCTTACGGATGTCCGGCCACGCTCGGACGTCCGTATCCTGTACACTGGATTGTGGGTCACACTTTTCACAGCGGCCGGTCGTCCGATGGCTGTCGAACATCCGGACCCATTTGGGCCTCCGGACGTCCGACGTTCTCTGGACGTTCGGCCATCCTGTACCCCAAACGGTCACTTCTTCCCACCACCTATATATACCCTTCCCTTCCACGGGATAGGGTTGACCATTCACTTTGAGCCTCACAAGAACACTCCTCACTCTCTCTCTCTCATTCATCCACACTAAATCCTAGATTCCCAAGTGTTTTAGGAGCATTTGAGAGAAGTTCTCCAATCAAGTGATAGATCCACTTCTTCCCCTTCTTTGCACCAAAGGAATTCGTGACTTGAGCAAGTTTTGAGCATTTCCCCATCGTTCTTGTTACTCTTGGAGGTTGGAGACTCCTAGGCGGTAGGAGTCATTCGGAGAGGAATCAAACTTTGTGATTACCCTTGGAAAAGTTTGTGAGGGTTTGGAGACCACCCCAAGGTCTACCACTAGTGGTTGAGAAACGTCTCCATGGTGTTGTCTCAAAGGGAGAATAGGGTGAGCCTTCGTGGCGTTGGTGTGCCTTCGTGGTAACATCCACCCCTCTAACGGTGACTAGCTTCCCTCCAAGGAAGTGAACATCGGCTTACATCCTCGTCTCCCAGAGTTGCGGTTATTCCTAACCTTAACTCTCTACTTGTGGTTACTTGTCTCTTTACACTTACGTACATTATGTTGTGCATGCCTACTTACGTGTTTGTGTTATTTGCTTAGTACTTTGTGCTCACGTGCAATTGTTAGGCTCATCTTCATATTCCGCATTATTGCCTAAAAATTGCCAAGTAATAATTAAAATTTGTAATTGTACCTATTCACCCCCCCTCTAGGTCCATCTCGATCCTTTCAGTTGCCAAAGGTACTTTCATCTTAGAGGGCTGATTCCGGGCCAAAGGATTCACCGGGCATCAGACTGCAGATTGCGCGCGCGTGTGTGTGTGTGTGTGGGGGGGGGGTTGTGGCCAGGAGGCCTGCACCACCAGCCCACCCGCGATGGTCCCTGTCCACCTTGGGGAGGGGCGCGGGCTGGAGGCCCGCGCCACTCTCTCACCGTGGGGTAGCTCTGGGCGGCACGGACAGGGGCACGCAGAGGCCCACAACTCCCCTTCTCCCGTGTCGACTCCACGCTGGGTTGACGGTTTGGGGGGGGGACTGTCGAGCAAGTGGCTCCACGGTCCCCTTCTCCTATTACTTTGGTTGGCGTTTCCCGCTTGACCGCGCCTTACCCTTCTTCACCGGCAACAAGGGAAGGGCGTGGGAGTGGGGACCACACGCCTCGGGAGAGGACTACGGAGGAGCTTATCGCTTTTGGTGGGATCCCGGATCTGGTGACGGCTGGCAGGCATGTCAGCAACCGGATCCAAGGACATCCAGATGCAGATGACCTGCAGCTAGAGCACGCCATGAGGGCGGCCAAGCTTCGAGATGTCGAGGCAACTACATGTATGTCTTTTGATAAGAGTTGTTCAATTCTGCATTTCACCGAGCATGAAATTATTGATAAGGCAAACGACTTAGGTATATCTTTGGGTTCGAATGAGGAGGAGGTTGCAAAATTTGTAAATGATCTTTTAGATTTAGAAGCGGAGAGTGTTGGGAAACATAGCATGCAATTTCAAAAAAATTCCTATGCTCACGCAAGATCTAACTAAAAGATGCATAGCAACGAGAGGGTGAGAGTGTGTCCACGTACCCTCGCAGACCAAAACCGGAACCGTTAACTTAACACCATTAATGTAGTCAAACGTTGTAGGACCTTGAGAAGAAGTAAGTAAGTCTAGAGGAGGGGGGGTGATTAGACTACTTGACCAATTAAAAATTATGCCTTTTCCCAATTTTAGACTTTGGCAGATTTTAGCGATCTTAGCACAAGTCAAGCAATCTTCACAAAATTCAAGCAAGCATGCAAAGGAGTATACGAGCAGCAGAAACTAAAGCATGCAACTTGCAAGAATGTAAAGGTAAGGGTTTGGAGATTTCAAACGCAATTTGGAGACACGGTGATTTTTGAGCCGTGGTTCCGATAGGTGGTGCTATCGTACATCCACGTTGATGGAGACTACAACACACGAAGGGTAACGGTTGTGCGAGTCCACGGAGGGCTCCACCCACGAAGGGTCCACGAAGAAGCAACCTTGTCTATCCCACCATGGCCGTTGCCCATGAAAGACTTGCCTCACTAGCGGTAGATCTTCACGAAGTAGGCGATCTCCTTGCCCTTACAAACTCCTTGGTTCAACTCCACAATCTTGTCGGAGGCTCCCAAGTGACACCTAGCCAATCTAGGAGACACCACTCTCCAAGAAGTAACAAATGGTGTGTTAATGATGAACTCCTTGCTCTTGTGCTTCAAATGATAGTCTCCCCAACACTCAACTCTCTCTCATAGGATTTGGATATGGTGGAAAGAAGATTTGAGTGGAAAGCAACTTGGGGAAGGCTGGAGATCAAGATTCATATGGTAGGAATGGAATATCTTGGCCTCAACACATGAGTAGGTAGTTCTCTCTCAGAAATGGTAAGTTGGAAGTGTAGGTTTGTTCTGATGGCTCTCTCCATGAATGAAGAGGAGGTGGAGGGGTATATATAGCCTCCACACAAAATCTAACTGTTACACACAATTTACCAATCTCGGTGGGACCGAATCATCAAACTCGGTCGGACCGATTTAGTAAACAATGTGACCGTTAGGATTTTCGGTGGGACCGAAATGCAACTCGGTAGGACCAATATGGTTAGGGTTAGGGCATAACATAATCTCGGTGAGACCGATTACACAAACTCGGTGAGACCAATTTTGGTAATTAGCTAACCAGAGAGTTGGTCAGGCAAACTCGGTGGGACCGATTACTCAAACTCGGTGGGACCGATTTTGGTAATAAATTAACCAGAGAGTTTACATTGTAATCTCGATAGTACCAATTGCTCAAACTCGGTAAGACCGATTTTGATAATGGACATACACAGAGAGATTACAATCCCATCTCGGTGAGACCGAGATCCCTACCGGTGAGACCGATTTGCCTAGGGTTTGTGGCAGTGGCTATGACATCTGAACTCGGTGGCGCCGGATAGAAAGAATCGGTGGGACCGAGTTGGACTTTAGGTTTAGGTCATATGTGGATGTGGGAAAGTAGTTGAGGGCTTTGGAGCATATCACTAAGCACTTTGGAGCAAGAAACTCATTAAGCAACACCTCATCCCTTCTTGATAGTATTGGCTTTTCCTATAGACTGAATGTGATCTTGGATCACTAAAACATAAAATGAAGAGTCTTGAGCTTGAAGCTTGAGCCAATCCTTTGTCCTTAGCATCTTGAAGGGGTTCCACATCCTTTAGTCCATGCCACTCCATTGTTGAACTTGTTTGAAATATACTTGATAAAAGTGTTAGTCCAACAAGAGATATGTTGACATTAATTACCAAAACCACCTAGGGAGCACTCATGCTTTCAATCTCCCCCTTTTTGGTAATTGATGGCAACATACATCAAAGCTTTAGATAAAGATATAGAGAATAGTAAGCAAAGCTTTGGAAAAACATGTAACAAGCATAAGCTCCCCCTACATGTATGCAAACATGTGAATATGGAATGTAGAAGCATGTGAATGCATGAACATGACAGAGTAAGCAATGTGTTACATGTATCTTGGCCATATGCATCAGAGCAAAGAATATTAAAAAAAATACCTTCATGCTCATGAGTCCTTCTTGCAAACAGTATGTACACCAGCAAGAATTCCTCATACACATGATTGTGATGCATATACTTACCTTGTGGTCTTGAGTTGTCTTAGGATGGAATGAACCTGCGTAAACAAGGTTAGATAACACATATACACCAACTAGACAGAGCAAACAAAAGAAACCACAAGAATACCAAGACTGGGATGACATGTAGAGAGTGAGTACTAAGTACCACATTGGATTAGACATGTCCCCAAAGGTAAAGATATGCAATGAATTTAAATGATTTCTTTCCCTTAGATGTCTTGCTCCCCCTGAATCTAGCATGGGATACTGGGTGAAGATAGGGAACGGAAAATCAGAGCTGAAAGAAACAAATGAACAGAGCTAATGTAAATAAGCACATATGAACATGTCTTTCCCCTCAAGAATACATGTGGCATCTCTCCTCTTGAACACCAAGCATCTGGGATCCTTGAGAAATACTCTCTTCTTAAGTATTCTCTCCCCCTGGAGATCTCTCTCTCCCCCTGTGGAAGTGATACTCTCTCTATCCCTTTGGAGGTGATAAGCTTTGATGTGATCTCTCTCTCCCCCTTTGACATCAATTTCCAAGAAGGGTCTTCTGGAATTTGTCGTGAATGGGTTAGGTCCTTGAGTTACAGTACAAAGCACTAAAAAATGTGATGCTTGTAGAGGACAAGATTCATTGAGTGGAGCTGGATCAAAAGATAAAGATGAATAAGTGGCAAAATGTTTTTCCTGTTGTGAAATCGGTGGCACTGAGTGGTATGCTTTGGTTGCACCGAGAGGATTCGGTTGGACCGAAAATAACAAACCGGTGAGACCGAGTTCATCGCAGAGAAAACACTTGTCACCTCAGCTCGCTAGACTAGTAAGATCTTACAAAGATTTGCAAGGAATTAACTAAATGATATGCAATGAATTGGATGCTGGAAATGCAGAGCAAAAAGAAAAGAAAGAAATCTAGATGAAGTTTTTTTTGAAAGGGGAAACAAACATGTATGAGACAAATGCAAGAGCACAGAAAATAACATAATTGAACTTCATCTAGAATTGGTCGGCGACAAAGTCACCTATGTTAGAGTATATTGACTTAGGAGTTAAGTGAGATCACTTGATCATAGGTCATACTCATCGTTTAAGCTCAAAATGGGGTTACCATTTTTCGTTTAAGCATCTTGATGTATTCACATCTTGTCGAGTTGCTTTAACTCATGACTCAGAGTAAAGCTTCTCTAAGATGGAATAACATACCTTGGGTGGTGGTGTTGGTCATGTAGTTGAACTTGTGTGGGTTGCTCAAGGTTGATGTAGCTCATCAAGAGTTGGTAGCACCACTTGGAATTTGAGTTCATCTACCTACATGGGTTAGTTCTTGCAAGGAAGAGCACTTGTGTATCCAAAAATGACAATCATGAACCTTAACATATAATTTGTCAAAGGATATGTTTGAATGGTTCCGAGCTTCCTTGTCGTCAACCACCATAGTGTAGAGACTTGGTGATGTAGAGATTGCTCAATATGAGTAGGTTACAATCTCATGGAATTTGACTCAACCAAGTATCTACATGGGTTAGCTAACATGCAAGATGCAAATATATCCAAGACATAAGATTTTCATCATAAGAGAAATATCAAGGATTAGTCATAAGCTCATGTCTTGCATGTATACAATGGAGTTTCTACTCCAAGTTTGAAGCATCAATGATGTTCAGTTCTCCTCTCAACCTGCAAAACACTTTCTCATCAAGAGGTTTGGTGAAAATATCCGCTAATTGCTTTTCGGTGCGAACATGCTTAAGATCAATGTCACCCTTAGCAACATGATCTCGAATGAAATGATGACGAACTTCAATATGCTTAGTTCAAGAATGTTGCACGGGATTATGACCAATTTTGATAGCACTTTCATTGTCACAAAGCAATGGAACATGTTTCACATATATCCCATAATCTTCAAGAGTTTGGGTCATCCAAAGTAATTGAGCACAACATGAACCAGCGGCAATGTATTCCGCTTCGGTGGTAGATAAGGATACCGAGTTTTGTTTCTTGGAGGACCAAGACACAAGAGATCTACCAAGAAATTGACAAGTACCCGAAGTGGACTTTCTATCAACCTTGTCTCCGGTATAGTCCGAGTCGGAGTAGCCAACAAGATCAAAAGAGGCCCTCTTAGGATACCAAATGCCAAAATTTGGCGTATGAATTAAATATCTCACTATCCTTTTCACGGCCTTAAGATGACATTCTTTAGGTGCAGCTTGATATCTTGCACACATGCACACACTTAGCATAATATCGGGACGTGAAGCACATAGATATAATAATGAACCAATCATAGAGCGATAAACCTTTTGATCAACCGGTTCACCATCTTTGGTCAAATCAAGATGTCCACTAGTAGGCATGGGTGTAGTCATACCTTTGCATTCTTGCATATTGAACTTCTTGAATAAGTCCTTAGTGTACTTCATTTGAGAGACAAAAGTACCTTCCTTAGTTTGCTTGATTTGCAACCCAAGGAAGAATTTGAGTTCACTCATCATTGACATCTCAAACTTCTTCGACATTAGCTTTCCAAACTTCTCACTAAAATGAGGGTTAGTTGATCCAAATATAATATCATCAACATAAATTTGGCATACAAATAATTCTCCATTAACCCTTTTAGTAAAAAGTGTAAAATCAATTTTTCCAATTTCAAAGCCTTTTTGAATAAGGAACTTGGTTAAGCACTTATACCAAGCTCTAGGAGCTTGTTTAAGACCATAAAGAGCTTTGCGTAGTTTATAGACATGATTGGGTTTCTTAGGATTGATAAAGCCGGGAGGTTGTTTAACATAAACTTCCTCCTCTATTTCACCATTTAGAAAATCACTTTTAATGTACATTTGGTACAAGGTGATATCATGGTGATTAGCATAGGCAAGTAAGATGCGAATGGACTCAAGTCTAGCAACGGGAGCATAAGTCTCACCATAGTCCATACCTTCGACTTGTGTGTAGCCTTGGGCGACGAGACATGCTTTGTTGCGAACTACTTGTCCATATTCATCTTGCTTGTTGCGAAACACCCATTTGGTACCGATGATGTTGTGGTTGTTGTCAGGCTTCTCAACCAATGTCCAAACTTGATTTCGCTCAAAGTTGTGTAGCTATTCATGCATAGCATTTATCCAATCCGGATTTTCCAATGCTTCTTCAACCTTCATAGGTTCAATGCTAGAGATGAAAGAATAGTTTTAACAAAAGTTAGCTAAACGAGTTTTAGAGCGAGTGATTCTCCCGGTTTGAATATAAATGTAGATTTGCTCGACGGGATGGTCTTTAGCAATTCTTGCTCGAACTCATGAAAGCTTTTGCTTGGGTCTTGGTTGAACATCTTCTTCATCTTGTTCTTCTTCTTCTTCTTGGCCTTCTTCATTATTGGCGTTGTCGTTCTCTTGTCGTGGTGGAGAAGGAGGTTGTTGACGTTCTTGATGTACTTCCTCGTTTTCTTCATCTTGGTGTGTCCCACTTGTGGATGCTTCCGTGTCAACTCTTGGTTCACCTTGTCATGAAGTAGAAGCTTCCACTTGGACAGACGAGGTACTCTTCTTCACCTCCGTTGGACGGACCTTGCCAATAAACAAGTCTTGGATTGCTTCCGAGGGGTCTTTGTCTCCTACATCAATTGGCAATTGCTCTACTTGCGGGCCGTTAGATTCATCAAACTTCACATGTACCGTTTCTTCAACCTTTCGGGTGAAATTGTTGTAGACACGGTATGTGTGAGAGTTTGAGCCATAACCAAGTAGGAAACCTTCATGAGACTTAGGAGCAAATTTAGAACGATGATGCTTATCAAGAATGTAGCACTTTGAGCCGAATACTCGAAAGTATCCAACTTGGGGTTTGTTA
>NC_057801.1:675723356-675730626 GCF_018294505.1 Triticum aestivum
GTATGCCGTCTTGCCGAGTAGCTTGTGAAGGTACAAGCGATTTGTTGCATGACAAGCTGTCTCAACCGCTTCTGCCCAAAAGTGCTTCGGCGTCTTATACTCATCAAGCATCGTTCTCGCCATTTTGATGAGCGTTCGGTTCTTCCTCTCAACAACTCCATTTTGTTGAGGTGTGTACGTAGCCAAGAACTCGTGTGAAATCCCTTCTTCATCAAGAAAGGTGTCCACATTTGCATTCTTGAACTCCGTTCCATTGTCGCTGCGAACCTTCTTGATCTTCACTTCAAACTGATTTTGGGCCTTCCTGGCGAAGTTTTTGAAGATCTTTTGGACCTGCGATTTGTCATCGAGAAAGAACACCCACGTAAATCTTGAAAAATCATCAACTATAACTAGACCAAAAGAATTTCCGCGAGACTTTTGTAAGCGTTGGGACCAAAGAGATCCATGTGAAGTAGCTCAAGTGGCCTTCTTGTGGTCATGATGTTCTTCATGGGATGCCTTCCTCCAACCTGTTTACCTGCTTGACTAGCACTGCAAAGTCTATCCTTATCAAATATGACATCGTTAACACCAAGGATATGATTCCCTTTAATAAGCTTGTCAAGGTTTCTCATGCCAACGTGACCTAGTCGTCTATGCCATAACCAACCTTTAGAGGATTTAGCAATGAAGCAAGTTCTAGGTTGGGCCTTTTTAGTGAAATCAACAATGTAAAGATCACCTCTACATATACCAATAAAGACCATTTTATGATTGTCTCAGCGAAAACACTTGGCAATCTACTTCAGTAAATAGGACATTGAAGCCAAAATCATCAAGTCTAGATACTGAAACTAAGTTGTAGCCAAGAGATTCAACGAGCATAACATTCTGAATTGAGCTATCATGTGAGATGGCCACCTTACTGAGGCCAACCACCTTACCCTTTGAGTTGTCACCGAAGGTGACATACTTTCGAGGACTATCATTTTCAGCAAGCTCACGAAACATGTCTTTATCTCCGGTCATGTGATCGGTACATCCACTGTCAAGAACCCATTCCTTTCCTCCTGCCATATATCCCCGAAGATTTGCCATAAGACCAAAGTGTCTGATCGCATCATTAAGATCAAAGTCATCATCCTCATCCTCATCATAGTATCCATGTTCAACATCGTCATGTGGTGGATCAATTCCTAGTGAGAGTGATTCATTAGTATGAGTTTGACAACAATCTTCGCTATGAATTCTAGTATCTTCGGAAATAATATCGCTAATAATTCCAACATTTCTTTTGGCACGCATAAGATTTGTAAGTTCAAATAGACAATTACCAAACATAGGATCATTGGAATTCATTTTACTCAAGGCAATAGACTTATGAAGAATTTCACCCAGATTTTTCAAAGAATAATTAGGAAATCGTTCCTCAAGAAATTTCCATATAGTGTAGGCACACTCAAGAGTAGGCAGCTTTCCAATCAAGTTTCTAGGCAAGCCTCTAGTGATAACATTAACAGCTCTAACATTTCTAATCATGTCAATAGACTCATCAAGGGTAGGATGCATAGGATCAACATAAGGTGCACAAGGACTAGCAATGTACTTGTTCAAATGATATTGATTGAAAATTACAAGCATCTCATTTTTCCACTCATGAAAATAGTCTCTATCAAGTATGGGCACTCTATGTCTAAGACTCCCCAAAGTAGACTCATCCATCTTCCTCCAATGGTGATTAAACCAAAGCAATGGAGACCAAAGCTCTGATACCACTTGTAGGACCTTGAGAAAAAGTAAGTAAGTCTATAGGGGGGGTGATTAAACTACTTGACCAATTAAAAATTATGCCTTTTCCCAATTTTAGACTTTGGGAAGATTTTAGCGATCTTAGCACAAGTCAAGCAATCTTCACAAAATTAAAGCAAGCATGCAAAGGAGTATATGAGCAGCGGAAAGTAAAGCTTGCAACTTGCAAGAATGTAAAGGGAAGGGTTTTGAGATTTCAAACGCAATTTGGAGACACGGTGATTTTTGAGCCCTGGTTCCGATAGGTGGTGCTATCGTACATCCACGTTGATGGAGACTTCAACCCATGAAGGGTAACGGTTGCGCGAGTCCACGGAGGGCTCCACCCATGAAGGGTCCACAAAGAAGCAACCTTGTCTATCCCACCATGGCCGTCGCCCACGAAGGACTTGCCTCACTAGCGGTAGATCTTCACGAAGTAGGCGGTCTCCTTGCCCATACAAACTCCTTGGTTCAACTCCACAATCTTGTCGGAGGCTCCCAAGTGACACCTAGCCAATCTAGGAGACACCACTCTCCAAGAAGTAACAAATGGTGTGTTGATGATGAACTCATTGCTCTTGTGCTTCAAATGATAGTCTCCCCAACACTCAACTCTCTCTCATAGGATTTGGATCTGGTGGAAAGAAGATTTGAGTGGAAAGCAACTTGGGGAAGGCTGGAGATCAAGATTCATATGGTAGGAATGGAATATCTTGGCCTCAACACATGAGTAGGTAGTTCTCTCTCAGAGATGGTAAGTTGGAAGTGTAGGTTTGTTCTGATGGCTCTCTCCACGAATGAAGAGGAGGTGGAGGGGTATATATAGCCTCCACACAAAATCTAACCGTTACACACAATTTACCAATCTCGGTGGGACCGAATCATCAAACTCGGTCGGACCGATTTAGTAAACAATGTGACCGTTAGGATTTTCGGTGGGACCGAAATGCAACTCGGTAGGACCAATATGGTTAGGGTTAGGGCATAACGTAATCTCGGTGAGACCGATTACACAAACTAGGTGAGACCGATTTTGGTAATTAGCTAACCAGAGAGTTGGTCAGGCAAACTCGGTGGGACCGATTACTCAAACTCGGTGGGACCGATTACTCAAACTCGATGGGACCGATTTTGGTAAGAAGTTAACCAGAGAGTTTACATTGTAATCTCGGTAGTACCGATTTCTCAAACTCGGTAAGACCAATTTTGATAATGGACATACACAGAGAGATTAAAATCCCATCTCGGTGAGACCGAGATCCCTATCGGTGAGACCGATTTGCCTAGGGTTTGTGGCAGTGGCTATGACATCTGAACTCGGTGGCGCCGGATAGAAAGAATCGGTGGGGCCGAGTTGGACTTTAGGTTTAGGTCATATGTGGATGTGGGAAAGTAGTTGAGGGCTTTGGAGCATATCACTAAGCACTTTGGAGCAAGAAACTCATTAAGCAACACCTCAACCCTTCTTGATAGTATTGACTTTTCCTATAGACTCAATGTGATCTTGGATCACTAAAACATAAAATTAAGAGTCTTGAGCTTGAAGCTTGACCCAATCCTTTGTCCTTAGCATCTTGAAGGGGTTCCACATTCTTTAGTCCATGCCACTCCATTGTTGAACTTGTCTGAAATATACTTAATAAAAGTGTTAGTCCAACAAGAGATATGTCGACATTAATTACCAAAACCACCTAGGGAGCACTCGTGCTTTCAAACGTCTTCTCGAATCAACCGATCAAGTACCGAACGTACGGCACCTCTGGGTTCTGCACACATTCAGCTCGATGGCGTCCCTCTAACTCTTGATCCAGTAGAGGTACGAAGGAGATGAGTTTCGTCAGCACAATGGTGTGGTGAGGTGATGGTGATGTGATCCGCGTAGGGCTTCGCCTAAGCACTACGATAATATGACCGGAGGAGTAAACGGAGGAGGGGGCACCGCACACGGCTAAGAAAACAATTGTTGTCCTTTGTGGTGCCCCCTACCCCCGTATATAAAGGAGGGAGAGGGGTGAGGGCCGGCTAGTGCGCGCCCCCAAGGGGGGAGTCCTACTAGGACTCGTAGTCCTAGTCGCCCCCTTCCTTCCAACGGAGGGGGGAAAGGGGAAAGAGGGGGAGAGGGAGAGGGAAAGCGGGTGCCGCGCCCCCTCCCTGATACGTCTCCAACGTATCTATAATTTATGAAGTACTAGATGACACCCCGCGCTTTGCAGCGGGACTTTTATGCTTCTCAATTGATGCAAAGTGAATTGAAATATCGTGTGATAATTGAAGTGCTTACTGACAACACAGATGCCATATAAAATAATTAAAGAAATTTGTGGATCATATTGCTCTTGAATTTCGTTACACACAAACCAAGAAAAACAAACATCGTACCTTTCAGAGAAACTTAGTTGCGCCATTCTATTGCACAATAGTACAGTATGTACACAAAGATCAATTAAAATGGATTTTTGCCAGATACTCTAGAGTACACAATATTCTTTGTGAAAAATGGTTTCTTCATGCTTAATCTGCAATAGAAAAAGTCAGCTACTGAAATCTGAATGAATATGGAAAGAAAGAACAAACCGGGGATACCAAGAGTTAATTCCACATGTCAAATTACGAAGATGAAGCTAGATTCAATCAAACAATGGCAAGGAGATCTCATTACTATAGGACCAAAAATTTCAGAACTTAGAATAACAAAACTGTAATTCTTATACCACTCACCTTCCGTGATAATCAAATAAATGGAAAACTACAAATACACGTAAAGCTGAGACTTCTATAAAGATCCCAGGGATAATCATTTGGTAATTAATAGTACAAAAAAAATGGAACAGGTGAGGTAATGATTGGTAATGCATCAGTACGTTTGGTTAAACCTTGGCCTACATCTCAGCCGAAAAAGATAACACCAAGGGAAGAACTGCAGTCAACCAAATACTTGTAATGAAATTGAGGGCGAAAGAACGGATATATGACTGTTGTACAAACTACGAAGCGAAGAATGACTGACTTTTGTACGAAACAGGAACGGAACAATGCACCAGGGCGATTCGCCACCAAACACCCACCCCACGGCCCCTCCCCCTCGCGTCGTCCTCCAGGGGCGACTCGGGGGGCGACAGATCTCGTCCGCCGCCACCTCCTCCCCTTCGCATCTTCCCTTGCCGCCGCTGGAGGCAGACGCCGGCAAGCCCACGCGGTCGTCGATGAGGGCGGCGGCGAGGTCTTCGGCCACGATTCTTTCTCGGGAACGGGCCTAGGGTTCCAGGCGGCGACCTGGTGGTGTGGGCGGCGCCGTCCCGGCGGCGTTGGCTGGAGCTATGGCCGCCTCCCCTCGGCTGCATGGGTGGCGAGTCGGTGGTGGACCTGTGTGTCGGGCGGCAGGACCCCTGTGACCTGCTTCGCCAGATCTAAAGATGGCGCCCGTTCGCTTGCATCAGCGTCTTCCTCGTCTGGTCCGGCCGGATCCGGACGGATCCGGCTGTTGGCTGCGTGGATTTGGTGTGGGGAGGTCTGAATCTGGGGTAACCCCTTGGCCGGCGGCGGCGGCCACCTCGTCGGTGGCGCTTCGGGCGATGTTCCCCTTCTTGAAGGCAACATTGAGGTTCACCTCCCCCTCCTCCTCCTTCCCCTGCACCCGGGTGAAAGCCCAAATGGCGGCGCCATGATGGTGCCGTTACCTTCTTGAAGGTGCCGTTTTGGGTCTGTGGGGAGGCGGGTCGGTTGCTGCGTGCTCAGGTGCTCTTGGTGGCGGCAGCTACTTCTTCAAGCGGTAACACTTCACCATGGATGACCGGTCCGCTCCTCCGGCCACCGTGCTCTCCTCCGTGTGGTCCTGTCAGTCCGGCGGATCGACGCCCTCGGCCTGGGCAAGAGGGGATAGTGGTCCCCTCTACGTCGATTAGGATGTGATGGTAGGTGAGATGGTGGCCATGGCGTGCTCTGTTTCCTCCTGGTGGCTTTGGTGTTCCAATCATGGCCGTGTCTTCTTGGGATCCCCTGTTCTATAGCTAGCGTGTGTGGCATGCTTCAATTGTGGGCAGCAGCTTCTCAAGCTGTAGTCTTTTTCTTCATTGGTCGTAGCGTTTTTGCTTTCTTTCAGCTCCTTGTATCAGCCGTTGCGGGGTTGCATCCCTGCTTTATTTTATGTCCTGGTTGTATGGTTTGTATCGATGTATCTTGGCTGGTTGATGGCTTTGTTAATTTAAAGTTGGGTTATGCTCGAGCACTACTCGGGCTCGGTTGTGCCTTTTCTCTAAAAGAACAATGCACCAGGGCCACACTCAGCTGACCCGCCACGGCCTGCTGTGGAGCGGAGGACGCGCGGGACGTGCAGATGCGAGTGGGGTTCGCCCCGCAACTTCTGCCGAGTGGCCAGGGCCGACGTGGGCACAACAGCATCCTCCGCGAGGTGCTCTGATTCTTGGGCGATGGCTCCTGAGCGGGGGAAGCTGGAGTCAGGGCGGCCGGCCGCCAGAAGACTTCCTCGCTGTGCCTGTGAGGAATGTACACACCGTCGCTTGCCCTGCTAATTGTCTTCTGGAGAAGATCAATTAAGAGATAAAATCCTCAAACAAAATCCTTAGTGACAGAACACCAACTCTACACTGCCTCTGTCCATGCATCATAAGTTCATAACATGCCAGTGACATTAGAGTTGGGGTGAAGGGCACAATGACAGTGGTTTCATGATATCTCGGTGATTGTGGCAAGGCCAAAGATGCAGGAGGAAGATGGACACGCGAATTTTCTCTTAAAAAAGATGGACAGCGGGAGGAGGAAGGGGATGGTGAAGAAAAGGGCAGTCGGCCACATGAAATTTCTGAGCGGTAGATCAAGGACGCAGCGGTGGATCCACGGGAATCGGCGACCTGCGGCAAGGCGCACGGGGCGGCAAAAGGGGGTGAGATTGGAGGCCGGGTGTTGCCTCCAGTAACGTAAGCGACGCAGAGAGATGCATATTGGGGAATCGAGAGAGATTTAGCCTCAGGATATGTATGTATGTATATATATATATATATATGTATATATATATATATAGAGAGAGACGGGGGAGTAAATAATTTGTGGAAGTGGTAGTCGTCAGTTACGGCAGAATAGGAAGCAGCGCATGCTTCGGTGCCCGTGGGAGGGTATGCATGCAGTATGTGAGAATAAATTAGACGAATGCTGATGGCTGAACCATATTGCATCAACCGGTAACGGAAGGCATGATGTGGCACGCATGTATGTTTTATACTGTAGTGGGTCCCTCACGTAAGCCTCTAACAAAACGCTGATGTGGCGGTGCTGCTGATGTGGATAGGCTGCATGTCAAGAGAAATAAGGTAGTGGGGATGAACTATTTAGGTCTAATAGATTCATGCCATGTTTGCAATAATTTTATATGGTTTAGGTATGATTTGCATGGAACTAACCCGGACTGACGCTGTTTTCAGCAGAACTACCGTGGTGTTGTTTTTTATGCAGAAATGAAAGTTCTTCAAACACCGCAAAACTT